>NC_142778.1:31485071-31785071 GCF_988280905.1 Pimephales promelas
GCCCAAAAAAAAAAAAACATAAGGGGTAACACTGTCGTTTTTTTTTTCGGGTAGAAATTTTGAGTTTCGATATTTCAGCTCTGGAAGGGTCTAGAGCCTCCATTTTTGCACTCAGGTGTAAGTCTCAGTGCCCTCTATCAGAATCCAGAGTTTCGAGAAGATTGGGGATACTTAATTTTTCGCCCAAAAAAAAAAAACATAAGGGGTAACACTGTCGTTTTTTTTTCGGGTAGAAATTTTGAGTTTCGATATTTCAGCTCTGGAAGGGTCTAGAGCCTCCATTTTTGCACTCAGGTGTAAGTCTCAGTGCCCTCTATCAGAATCCAGAGTTTCGAGAAGATTGGGGATACTTAATTTTTCGCCCAAAAAAAAAAACGTAAGGGGTAACACTGTCGTTTTTTTTTCGGGTCGAAATTTTGAGTTTCGATATCTCAGCTCTGGAAGGGTCTAGAGCCTCCATTTTTGCACTCAGGTGTAAGTCTCAGTGCCCTCTATCAGAATCCAGAGTTTCGAGAAGATTGGGGATACTTAATTTTTCGCCCAAAAAAAAAAACGTAAGGGGTAACACTGTCGTTTTTTTTTCGGGTCGAAATTTTGAGTTTCGATATCTCAGACCTGGAAGGTTCTAGAGCCTCCATTTTTGCACTCAGGTGTAAGTCTCAGTGCCCTCTATCAGAATCCAGAGTTTCGAGAAGATTGGGGATACTTAATTTTTCGCCCAAAAAAAAAAAACGTAAGGGGTAACACTGTCGTTTTTTTTTCGGGTCGAAAATTTGAGTTTCGATATCTCAGCTCTGGAAGGGTCTAGAGCCTCCATTTTTGCACTCAGGTGTAAGTCTCAGTGCCCTCTATCAGAATCCAGAGTTTCGAGAAGATTGGGGATACTTAATTTTTCGCCCAAAAAAAAAAACATAAGGGGTAACACTGTCGTTTTTTTTTCGGGTCGAAATTTTGAGTTTCGATATCTCAGCTCTGGAAGGGTCTAGAGCCTCCATTTTTGCACTCAGGTGTAAGTCTCAGTGCCCTCTATCAGAATCCAGAGTTTCGAGAAGATTGGGGATACTAAATTTTTCGCCCCAAAAAAAAAAACGTAAGGGGTAACACTGTCGTTTTTTTTTCGGGTCGAAATTTTGAGTTTCGATATATCAGACCTGGAAGGTTCTAGAGCCTCCATTTTTGCACTCAGGTGTAAGTCTCAGTGCCCTCTATCAGAATCCAGAGTTTCGAGAAGATTGGGGATACTAAATTTTTCGCCCCAAAAAAAAAAACGTAAGGGGTAACACTGTCGTTTTTTTTTCAGGTCGAAATTTTGAGTTTCGATATCTCAGACCTGGAAGGTTCTAGAGCCTCCATTTTTGCACTCAGGTGTAAGTCTCAGTGCCCTCTATCAGAATCCAGAGTTTCGAGAAGATTGGGGATACTTAATTTTTCGCCCAAAAAAAAAAAACGTAAGGGGTAACACTGTCGTTTTTTTTTCGGGTCGAAATTTTGAGTTTCGATATCTCAGCTCTGGAAGGGTCTAGAGCCTCCATTTTTGCACTCAGGTGTAAGTCTCAGTGCCCTCTATCAGAATCCAGAGTTTCGAGAAGATTGGGGATACTTAATTTTTCGCCAAAAAAAAAAAAAAAACGTAAGGGGTAACACTGTCGTTTTTTTTTTCGGGTCGAAATTTTGAGTTTCGATATCTCAGCTCTGGAAGGGTCTAGAGCCTCCATTTTTGCACTCAGGTGTAAGTCTCAGTGCCCTCTATCAGAATGCAGAGTTTCGAGAAGATTGGGGATACTTAATTTTTCGCCCAAAAAAAAAAACGTAAGGGGTAACACTGTCGTTTTTTTTTCGGGTAGAAATTTTGAGTTTCGATATTTCAGCTCTGGAAGGGTCTAGAGCCTCCATTTTTGCACTCAGGTGTAAGTCTCAGTCCCCTCTATCAGAATCCAGAGTTTCGAGAAGATTGGGGATATTTAATTTTTGCCCAAAAAAAAAAAACCTAAGGGGTAACACTGTCGTTTTTTTTTCGGGTCGAAATTTTGAGTTTCGATATCTCAGCTCTGGAAGGGTCTAGAGCCTCCATTTTTGCACTCAGGTGTAAGTCTCAGTGCCCTCTATCAGAATGCAGAGTTTCGAGAAGATTGGGGATACTTACTTTTTCGCCCAAAAAAAAAAAACATAAGGGGTAACACTGTCGGTTTTTTTTCGGGTCGAAATTTTGAGTTTCGATATCTCAGCTCTGGAAGGGTCTAGATTCTACATTTTTGCACTCAGGTGTAAGTCTCAGTGCCCTCTATCAGAATCCAGAGTTTCGAGAAGATTGGGGATACTTAATTTTTCGCCCAAAAAAAAAAAACGTAAGGGGTAACACTGTCGTTTTTTTTTCGAGTCGAAATTTTGAGTTTCGATATCTCAGCTCTGGAAGGGTCTAGAGCCTCCATTTTTGCACTCAGGTGTAAGTCTCAGTGCCCTCTATCAGAATCCAGAGTTTCGAGAAAATTGGGGATACTTAATTTTTCGCCCCCAAAAAAAACGTAAGGGGTAACACTGTCGTTTTTTTTTCGGGTCGAAATTTTGAGTTTCGATATCTCAGCTCTGGAAGGGTCTAGAGCCTCCATTTTTGCACTCAGGTGTAAGTCTCAGTGCCCTCTATCAGAATCCAGAGTTTCGAGAAGATTGGGGATACTTAATTTTTCGCCCAAAAAAAAAAAAACGTAAGGGGTAACACTGTCGTTTTTTTCGGGTCGAAATTTTAAGTTTCGATATCTCAGCTCTGGAAGGGTCTAGAGCCTCCATTTTTGCACTCAGGTGTAAGTCTCAGTGCCCTCTATCAGAATCCAGAGTTTCGAGAAGATTGGGGATACTTAATTTTTCGCCCAAAAAAAAAAAACGTAAGGGGTAACACTGTCGTTTTTTTTTCGGGTCGAAAATTTGAGTTTCGATATCTCAGCTCTGGAAGGGTCTAGAGCCTCCATTTTTGCACTCAGGTGTAAGTCTCAGTGCCCTCTATCAGAATCCAGAGTTTCGAGAAGATTGGGGATACTTAATTTTTCGCCCAAAAAAAAAAACGTAAGGGGTAACACTGTCGTTTTTTTTTCGGGTCGAAATTTTGAGTTTCGATATCTCAGCTCTGGAAGGGTCTAGAGCCTCCATTTTTGCACTCAGGTGTAAGTCTCAGTGCCCTCTATCAGAATCCAGAGTTTCGAGAAGATTGGGGATACTTAATTTTTCGCCCAAAAAAAAAAACGTAAGGGGTAACACTGTCGTTTTTTTTTCGGGTCGAAATTTTGAGTTTCGATATCTCAGCTCTGGAAGGGTCTAGAGCCTCCATTTTTGCACTCAGGTGTAAGTCTCAGTTCCCTCTATCAGAATCCAGAGTTTCGAGAAGATTGGGGATACTTAATTTTTCGCCCAAAAAAAAAAACGTAAGGGGTAACACTGTCGTTTTTTTTTCGGGTCGAAATTTTGAGTTTCGATATCTCAGCTCTGGAAGGGTCTAGAGCCTCCATTTTTGCACTCAGGTGTAAGTCTCAGTGCCCTCTATCAGAATCCAGAGTTTCGAGAAGATTGGGGATACTTAATTTTTCGCCCAAAAAAAAAAAACATAAGGGGTAACACTGTCGTTTTTTTTTCGGGTCGAAATTTTGAGTTTCGATATCTCAGCTCTGGAAGGGTCTAGAGCCTCCATTTTTGCACTCAGGTGTAAGTCTCAGTGCCCTCTATCAGAATCCAGAGTTTCGAGAAAATTGGGGATACTAAATTTTTCGCCCCAAAAAAAAACGTAAGGGGTAACACTGTCGTTTTTTTTTCGGGTCGAAATTTTGAGTTTCGATATCTCAGACCTGGAAGGTTCTAGAGCCTCCATTTTTGCACTCAGGTGTAAGTCTCAGTGCCCTCTATCAGAATCCAGAGTTTCGAGAAGATTGGGGATACTTAATTTTTCGCCCAAAAAAAAAAAAACGTAAGGGGTAACACTGTCGTTTTTTTTTCGGGTCGAAATTTTGAGTTTCGATATCTCAGACCTGGAAGGTTCTAGAGCCTCCATTTTTGCACTCAGGTGTAAGTCTCAGTGCCCTCTATCAGAATCCAGAGTTTCGAGAAGATTGGGGATACTTAATTTTTCGCCCAAAAAAAAAAAACGTAAGGGGTAACACTGTCGTTTTTTTTTCGGGTCGAAAATTTGAGTTTCGATATCTCAGCTCTGGAAGGGTCTAGAGCCTCCATTTTTGCACTCAGGTGTAAGTCTCAGTGCCCTCTATCAGAATCCAGAGTTTCGAGAAGATTGGGGATACTTAATTTTTCGCCCAAAAAAAAAAAACATAAGGGGTAACACTGTCGTTTTTTTTTCGGGTCGAAATTTTGAGTTTCGATATCTCAGCTCTGGAAGGGTCTAGAGCCTCCATTTTTGCACTCAGGTGTAAGTCTCAGTGCCCTCTATCAGAATCCAGAGTTTCGAGAAGATTGGGGATACTAAATTTTTCGCCCCAAAAAAAAAAACGTAAGGGGTAACACTGTCGTTTTTTTTTCGGGTCGAAATTTTGAGTTTCGATATATCAGACCTGGAAGGTTCTAGAGCCTCCATTTTTGCACTCAGGTGTAAGTCTCAGTGCCCTCTATCAGAATCCAGAGTTTCGAGAAGATTGGGGATACTAAATTTTTCGCCCCAAAAAAAAAAACGTAAGGGGTAACACTGTCGTTTTTTTTTCAGGTCGAAATTTTGAGTTTCGATATCTCAGACCTGGAAGGTTCTAGAGCCTCCATTTTTGCACTCAGGTGTAAGTCTCAGTGCCCTCTATCAGAATCCAGAGTTTCGAGAAGATTGGGGATACTTAATTTTTCGCCCAAAAAAAAAAAACGTAAGGGGTAACACTGTCGTTTTTTTTTCGGGTCGAAATTTTGAGTTTCGATATCTCAGCTCTGGAAGGGTCTAGAGCCTCCATTTTTGCACTCAGGTGTAAGTCTCAGTGCCCTCTATCAGAATCCAGAGTTTCGAGAAGATTGGGGATACTTAATTTTTCGCCAAAAAAAAAAAAAAACGTAAGGGGTAACACTGTCGTTTTTTTTTTCGGGTCGAAATTTTGAGTTTCGATATCTCAGCTCTGGAAGGGTCTAGAGCCTCCATTTTTGCACTCAGGTGTAAGTCTCATTGCCCTCTATCAGAATGCAGAGTTTCGAGAAGATTGGGGATACTTAATTTTTCGCCCAAAAAAAAAAAACATAAGGGGTAACACTGTCGTTTTTTTTTTCGGGTAGAAATTTTGAGTTTCGATATTTCAGCTCTGGAAGGGTCTAGAGCCTCCATTTTTGCACTCAGGTGTAAGTCTCAGTGCCCTCTATCAGAATCCAGAGTTTCGAGAAGATTGGGGATACTTAATTTTTCGCCCAAAAAAAAAAAACATAAGGGGTAACACTGTCGTTTTTTTTTCGGGTAGAAATTTTGAGTTTCGATATTTCAGCTCTGGAAGGGTCTAGAGCCTCCATTTTTGCACTCAGGTGTAAGTCTCAGTGCCCTCTATCAGAATCCAGAGTTTCGAGAAGATTGGGGATACTTAATTTTTCGCCCAAAAAAAAAAACGTAAGGGGTAACACTGTCGTTTTTTTTTCGGGTCGAAATTTTGAGTTTCGATATCTCAGCTCTGGAAGGGTCTAGAGCCTCCATTTTTGCACTCAGGTGTAAGTCTCAGTGCCCTCTATCAGAATCCAGAGTTTCGAGAAGATTGGGGATACTTAATTTTTCGCCCAAAAAAAAAAACGTAAGGGGTAACACTGTCGTTTTTTTTTCGGGTCGAAATTTTGAGTTTCGATATCTCAGACCTGGAAGGTTCTAGAGCCTCCATTTTTGCACTCAGGTGTAAGTCTCAGTGCCCTCTATCAGAATCCAGAGTTTCGAGAAGATTGGGGATACTTAATTTTTCGCCCAAAAAAAAAAACGTAAGGGGTAACACTGTCGTTTTTTTTTCGGGTCGAAAATTTGAGTTTCGATATCTCAGCTCTGGAAGGGTCTAGAGCCTCCATTTTTGCACTCAGGTGTAAGTCTCAGTGCCCTCTATCAGAATCCAGAGTTTCGAGAAGATTGGGGATACTTAATTTTTCGCCCAAAAAAAAAAAACATAAGGGGTAACACTGTCGTTTTTTTTTCGGGTCGAAATTTTGAGTTTCGATATCTCAGCTCTGGAAGGGTCTAGAGCCTCCATTTTTGCACTCAGGTGTAAGTCTCAGTGCCCTCTATCAGAATCCAGAGTTTCGAGAAGATTGGGGATACTAAATTTTTCGCCCCAAAAAAAAAAACGTAAGGGGTAACACTGTCGTTTTTTTTTCGGGTCGAAATTTTGAGTTTCGATATATCAGACCTGGAAGGTTCTAGAGCCTCCATTTTTGCACTCAGGTGTAAGTCTCAGTGCCCTCTATCAGAATCCAGAGTTTCGAGAAGATTGGGGATACTAAATTTTTCGCCCCAAAAAAAAAAACGTAAGGGGTAACACTGTCGTTTTTTTTTCAGGTCGAAATTTTGAGTTTCGATATCTCAGACCTGGAAGGTTCTAGAGCCTCCATTTTTGCACTCAGGTGTAAGTCTCAGTGCCCTCTATCAGAATCCAGAGTTTCGAGAAGATTGGGGATACTTAATTTTTCGCCCAAAAAAAAAAAACGTAAGGGGTAACACTGTCGTTTTTTTTTCGGGTCGAAATTTTGAGTTTCGATATCTCAGCTCTGGAAGGGTCTAGAGCCTCCATTTTTGCACTCAGGTGTAAGTCTCAGTGCCCTCTATCAGAATCCAGAGTTTCGAGAAGATTGGGGATACTTAATTTTTCGCCAAAAAAAAAAAAAAACGTAAGGGGTAACACTGTCGTTTTTTTTTTCGGGTCGAAATTTTGAGTTTCGATATCTCAGCTCTGGAAGGGTCTAGAGCCTCCATTTTTGCACTCAGGTGTAAGTCTCATTGCCCTCTATCAGAATGCAGAGTTTCGAGAAGATTGGGGATACTTAATTTTTCGCCCAAAAAAAAAAAACATAAGGGGTAACACTGTCGTTTTTTTTTTCGGGTAGAAATTTTGAGTTTCGATATTTCAGCTCTGGAAGGGTCTAGAGCCTCCATTTTTGCACTCAGGTGTAAGTCTCAGTGCCCTCTATCAGAATCCAGAGTTTCGAGAAGATTGGGGATACTTAATTTTTCGCCCAAAAAAAAAAAACATAAGGGGTAACACTGTCGTTTTTTTTTCGGGTAGAAATTTTGAGTTTCGATATTTCAGCTCTGGAAGGGTCTAGAGCCTCCATTTTTGCACTCAGGTGTAAGTCTCAGTGCCCTCTATCAGAATCCAGAGTTTCGAGAAGATTGGGGATACTTAATTTTTCGCCCAAAAAAAAAAACGTAAGGGGTAACACTGTCGTTTTTTTTTCGGGTCGAAATTTTGAGTTTCGATATCTCAGCTCTGGAAGGGTCTAGAGCCTCCATTTTTGCACTCAGGTGTAAGTCTCAGTGCCCTCTATCAGAATCCAGAGTTTCGAGAAGATTGGGGATACTTAATTTTTCGCCCAAAAAAAAAAACGTAAGGGGTAACACTGTCGTTTTTTTTTGGGTCGAAATTTTGAGTTTCGATATCTCAGCTCTGGAAGGGTCTAGAGCCTCCATTTTTGCACTCAGGTGTAAGTCTCAGTGCCCTCTATCAGAATCCAGAGTTTCGAGAAGATTGGGGATACTTAATTTTTCGCCCAAAAAAAAAAAAACATAAGGGGTAACACTGTCGTTTTTTTTTCGGGTCGAAATTTTGAGTTTCGATATCTCAGCTCTGGAAGGGTCTAGAGCCTCCATTTTTGCACTCAGGTGTAAGTCTCAGTGCCCTCTATCAGAATCCAGAGTTTCGAGAAGATTGGGGATACTTAATTTTTCGCCCAAAAAAAAAAAACGTAAGGGGTAACACTGTCGTTTTTTTTTTCGGGTCGAAAATTTGAGTTTCGATATCTCAGCTCTGGAAGGGTCTAGAGCCTCCATTTTTGCACTCAGGTGTAAGTCTCAGTGCCCTCTATCAGAATGCAGAGTTTCGAGAAGATTGGGGATACTTAATTTTTCGCCCCAAAAAAAAACGTAAGGGGTAACACTGTCGTTTTTTTTTCGGGTCGAAATTTTGAGTTTCGATATCTCAGCTCTGGAAGGGTCTAGAGCCTCCATTTTTGCACTCAGGTGTAAGTCTCAGTCCCCTCTATCAGAATCCAGAGTTTCGAGAAGATTGGGGATACTTAATTTTTCGCCCCAAAAAAAAAAAAATGAAGGGGTAACACTGTCGTTTTTTTTTCGGGTCGAAATTTTGAGTTTCGATATCTCAGCTCTGGAAGGGTCTAGATTCTACATTTTTGCACTCAGGTGTAAGTCTCAGTGCCCTCTATCAGAATGCAGAGTTTCGAGAAGATTGGGGATACTTAATTTTTCGCCCAAAAAAAAAACCGTAAGGGGTAACACTGTCGTTTTTTTTTTCGGGTAGAAATTTTGAGTTTCGATATTTCAGCTCTGGAAGGGTCTAGAGCCTCCATTTTTGCACTCAGGTGTAAGTCTCAGTCCCCTCTATCAGAATCCAGAGTTTCGAGAAGATTGGGGATATTTAATTTTTGCCCAAAAAAAAAAAACCTAAGGGGTAACACTGTCGTTTTTTTTTCGGGTCGAAATTTTGAGTTTCGATATCTCAGCTCTGGAAGGGTCTAGAGCCTCCATTTTTGCACTCAGGTGTAAGTCTCAGTGCCCTCTATCAGAATGCAGAGTTTCGAGAAGATTGGGGATACTTACTTTTTCGCCCAAAAAAAAAAAACATAAGGGGTAACACTGTCGTTTTTTTTTCGGGTCGAAATTTTGAGTTTCGATATCTCAGCTCTGGAAGGGTCTAGATTCTACATTTTTGCACTCAGGTGTAAGTCTCAGTGCCCTCTATCAGAATCCAGAGTTTCGAGAAGATTGGGGATACTTAATTTTTCGCCCAAAAAAAAAAAACGTAAGGGGTAACACTGTCGTTTTTTTTTCGGGTCGAAAATTTGAGTTTCGATATCTCAGCTCTGGAAGGGTCTAGAGCCTCCATTTTTGCACTCAGGTGTAAGTCTCAGTGCCCTCTATCAGAATCCAGAGTTTCGAGAAGATTGGGGATACTTAATTTTTCGCCCAAAAAAAAAAACGTAAGGGGTAACACTGTCGGTTTTTTTTCGGGTCGAAATTTTGAGTTTCGATATCTCAGCTCTGGAAGGGTCTAGAGCCTCCATTTTTGCACTCAGGTGTAAGTCTCAGTGCCCTCTATCAGAATCCAGAGTTTCGAGAAGATTGGGGATACTTAATTTTTCGCCCAAAAAAAAAAACATAAGGGGTAACACTGTCGTTTTTTTTTCGGGTCGAAATTTTGAGTTTCGATATCTCAGCTCTGGAAGGGTCTAGAGCCTCCATTTTTGCACTCAGGTGTAAGTCTCAGTGCCCTCTATCAGAATCCAGAGTTTCGAGAAGATTGGGGATACTAAATTTTTCGCCCCAAAAAAAAAAACGTAAGGGGTAACACTGTCGTTTTTTTTTCGGGTCGAAATTTTGAGTTTCGATATATCAGACCTGGAAGGTTCTAGAGCGTCCATTTTTGCACTCAGGTGTAAGTCTCAGTGCCCTCTATCAGAATCCAGAGTTTCGAGAAGATTGGGGATACTTAATTTTTCGCCCAAAAAAAAAAAACGTAAGGGGTAACACTGTCGTTTTTTTTTCGGGTCGAAATTTTGAGTTTCGATATCTCAGCTCTGGAAGGGTCTAGAGCCTCCATTTTTGCACTCAGGTGTAAGTCTCAGTGCCCTCTATCAGAATCCAGAGTTTCGAGAAGATTGGGGATACTTAATTTTTCGCCCAAAAAAAAAAACGTAAGGGGTAACACTGTCGTTTTTTTTTTCGTGTAGAAATTTTGAGTTTCGATATTTCAGCTCTGGAAGGGTCTAGAGCCTCCATTTTTGCACTCAGGTGTAAGTCTCAGTGCCCTCTATCAGAATCCAGAGTTTAGAGAAGATTGGGGATACTTAATTTTTCGCCCAAAACAAAAAAAACGTAAGGGGTAACACTGTCGTTTTTTTTTCGGGTCGAAATTTTGAGTTTCGATATCTCAGCTCTGGAAGGGTCTAGAGCCTCCATTTTTGCGCTCAGGTGTAAGTCTCAGTGCCCTCTATCAGAATCCAGAGTTTCGAGAAGATTGGGGATACTTAATTTTTCGCCCCCAAAAAAAACGTAAGGGGTAACACTGTCGTTTTTTTTTCGGGTCGAAATTTTGAGTTTCGATATCTCAGCTCTGGAAGGGTCTAGAGCCTCCATTTTTGCACTCAGGTGTAAGTCTCAGTGCCCTCTATCAGAATCCAGAGTTTCGAGAAGATTGGGGATACTTAATTTTTCGCCCAAAAAAAAAAAACGTAAGGGGTAACACTGTCGTTTTTTTCGGGTCGAAATTTTAAGTTTCGATATCTCAGCTCTGGAAGGGTCTAGAGCCTCCATTTTTGCACTCAGGTGTAAGTCTCAGTGCCCTCTATCAGAATCCAGAGTTTCGAGAAGATTGGGGATACTTAATTTTTCGCCCAAAAAAAAAAACGTAAGGGGTAACACTGTCGTTTTTTTTTCGGGTCGAAATTTTGAGTTTCGATATCTCAGCTCTGGAAGGGTCTAGAGCCTCCATTTTTGCACTCAGGTGTAAGTCTCAGTGCCCTCTATCAGAATCCAGAGTTTCGAGAAGATTGGGGATACTTAATTTTTCGCCCAAAAAAAAAAACGTAAGGGGTAACACTGTCGTTTTTTTTTCGGGTCGAAATTTTGAGTTTCGATATCTCAGCTCTGGAAGGGTCTAGAGCCTCCATTTTTGCACTCAGGTGTAAGTCTCAGTTCCCTCTATCAGAATCCAGAGTTTCGAGAAGATTGGGGATACTTAATTTTTCGCCCAAAAAAAAAAACGTAAGGGGTAACACTGTCGTTTTTTTTTCGGGTCGAAATTTTGAGTTTCGATATCTCAGCTCTGGAAGGGTCTAGAGCCTCCATTTTTGCACTCAGGTGTAAGTCTCAGTGCCCTCTATCAGAATCCAGAGTTTCGAGAAAATTGGGGATACTAAATTTTTCGCCTCAAAAAAAAACGTAAGGGGTAACACTGTCGTTTTTTTTTCGGGTCGAAATTTTGAGTTTCGATATCTCAGACCTGGAAGGTTCTAGAGCCTCCATTTTTGCACTCAGGTGTAAGTCTCAGTGCCCTCTATCAGAATCCAGAGTTTCGAGAAGATTGGGGATACTTAATTTTTCGCCCAAAAAAAAAAAACGTAAGGGGTAACACTGTCGTTTTTTTTTCGGGTCGAAAATTTGAGTTTCGATATCTCAGCTCTGGAAGGGTCTAGAGCCTCCATTTTTGCACTCAGGTGTAAGTCTCAGTACCCTCTATCAGAATCCAGAGTTTCGAGAAGATTGGGGATACTTAATTTTTCGCCCAAAAAAAAAAACGTAAGGGGTAACACTGTCGGTTTTTTTTCGGGTCGAAATTTTGAGTTTCGATATCTCAGCTCTGGAAGGGTCTAGAGCCTCCATTTTTGCACTCAGGTGTAAGTCTCAGTGCCCTCTATCAGAATCCAGAGTTTCGAGAAGATTGGGGATACTTAATTTTTCGCCCAAAAAAAAAAAACATAAGGGGTAACACTGTCGTTTTTTTTTCGGGTCGAAATTTTGAGTTTCGATATCTCAGCTCTGGAAGGGTCTAGAGCCTCCATTTTTGCACTCAGGTGTAAGTCTCAGTGCCCTCTATCAGAATCCAGAGTTTCGAGAAGATTGGGGATACTAAATTTTTCGCCCCAAAAAAAAAAACGTAAGGGGTAACACTGTCGTTTTTTTTTCGGGTCGAAATTTTGAGTTTCGATATATCAGACCTGGAAGGTTCTAGAGCGTCCATTTTTGCACTCAGGTGTAAGTCTCAGTGCCCTCTATCAGAATCCAGAGTTTCGAGAAGATTGGGGATACTTAATTTTTCGCCCAAAAAAAAAAAACGTAAGGGGTAACACTGTCGTTTTTTTTTCGGGTCGAAATTTTGAGTTTCGATATCTCAGCTCTGGAAGGGTCTAGAGCCTCCATTTTTGCACTCAGGTGTAAGTCTCAGTGCCCTCTATCAGAATCCAGAGTTTCGAGAAGATTGGGGATACTTAATTTTTCGCCCAAAAAAAAAAACGTAAGGGGTAACACTGTCGTTTTTTTTTTCGTGTAGAAATTTTGAGTTTCGATATTTCAGCTCTGGAAGGGTCTAGAGCCTCCATTTTTGCACTCAGGTGTAAGTCTCAGTGCCCTCTATCAGAATCCAGAGTTTAGAGAAGATTGGGGATACTTAATTTTTCGCCCAAAACAAAAAAAACGTAAGGGGTAACACTGTCGTTTTTTTTTCGGGTCGAAATTTTGAGTTTCGATATCTCAGCTCTGGAAGGGTCTAGAGCCTCCATTTTTGCGCTCAGGTGTAAGTCTCAGTGCCCTCTATCAGAATCCAGAGTTTCGAGAAGATTGGGGATACTTTATTTTTCGCCCAAAAAAAAAAACGTAAGGGGTAACACTGTCGTTTTTTTTTCGGGTCGAAATTTTGAGTTTCGATATCTCAGCTCTGGAAGGGTCTAGAGCCTCCATTTTTGCACTCAGGTGTAAGTCTCAGTGCCCTCTATCAGAATGCAAAGTTTCGAGAAGATTGGGGATACTTACTTTTTCGCCCAAAAAAAAAAAACATAAGGGGTAACACTGTCGTTTTTTTTTTCGGGTCGAAATTTTGAGTTTCGATATCTCAGCTCTGGAAGGGTCTAGAGCCTCCATTTTTGCACTCAGGTGTAAGTCTCAGTGCCCTCTATCAGAATGCAGAGTTTCGAGAAGATTGGGGATACTTAATTTTTCGCCCAAAAAAAAAAAACGTAAGGGGTAACACTGTCGTTTTTTTTTCGGGTCGAAATTTTGAGTTTCGATATCTCAGCTCTGGAAGGGTCTAGAGCCTCCATTTTTGCACTCAGGTGTAAGTCTCAGTGCCCTCTATCAGAATCCAGAGTTTCGAGAAGATTGGGGATACTTAATTTTTCTCCCAAAAAAAAAAACGTAAGGGGTAACACTGTCGTTTTTTTTTTCGGGTCGAAATTTTGAGTTTCGATATCTCAGCTCTGGAAGGGTCTAGATTCTACATTTTTGCACTCAGGTGTAAGTCTCATGGCCCTCTATCAGAATCCAGAGTTTCGAGAAGATTGGGGATACTTAATTTTTCGCCCGAAAAAAAAAAACGTAAGGGGTAACACTGTCGTTTTTTTTTCGGGTCGAAATTTTGAGTTTCGATATCTCAGCTCTGGAAGGGTCTAGAGCCTCCATTTTTGCACTCAGGTGTAAGTCTCAGTGCCCTCTATCAGAATCCAGAGTTTCCAGAAGATTGGGGATACTTTATTTTTCGCCCAAAAAAAAAAAACGTAAGGGGTAACACTGTCGTTTTTTTTTCGGGTCGAAATTTTGAGTTTCGATATCTCAGCTCTGGAAGGGTCTAGAGCCTCCATTTTTGCACTCAGGTGTAAGTCTCAGTGCCCTCTATCAGAATCCAGAGTTTCCAGAAGATTGGGGATACTTTATTTTTCGCCCAAAAAAAAAAAACGTAAGGGGTAACACTGTCGTTTTTTTTTCGGGTCGAAATTTTGAGTTTCGATATCTCAGCTCTGGAAGGGTCTAGAGCCTCCATTTTTGCACTCAGGTGTAAGTCTCAGTGCCCTCTATCAGAATGCAGAGTTTCGAGAAGATTGGGGATACTTAATTTTTCGCCCCAAAAAAAAAACATAAGGGGTAACACTGTCGTTTTTTTTTCGGGTAGAAATTTTGAGTTTCGATATTTCAGCTCTGGAAGGGTCTAGAGCCTCCATTTTTGCACTCAGGTGTAAGTCTCAGTGCCCTCTATCAGAATCCAGAGTTTAGAGAAGATTGGGGATACTTAATTTTTCGCCCAAAACAAAAAAAACGTAAGGGGTAACACTGTCGTTTTTTTTTCGGGTCGAAATTTTGAGTTTCGATATCTCAGCTCTGGAAGGGTCTAGAGCCTCCATTTTTGCACTCAGGTGTAAGTCGCAGTGCCCTCTATCAGAATCCAGAGTTTCGAGAAGATTGGGGATACTTAATTTTTCTCCCAAAAAAAAAAAAACGTAAGGGGTAACACTGTCGTTTTTTTTTCGGGTCGAAATTTTGAGTTTCGATATCTCAGCTCTGGAAGGGTCTAGAGCCTCCATTTTTGCACTCAGGTGTAAGTCTCAGTGCCCTCTATCAGAATGCAAAGTTTCGAGAAGATTGGGGATACTTAATTTTTCGCCCAAAAAAAAAAAACGTAAGGGGTACTGTGGTTTTTTTTTCGGGTCGAAATTTTGAGTTTCGATATCTCAGCTCTGGAAGGGTCTAGAGCCTCCATTTTTGCACTCAGGTGTAAGTCTCAGTGCCCTCTATCAGAATGCAGAGTTTCGAGAAGATTGGGGATACTTAATTTTTCGCCCCAAAAAAAAAAACATAAGGGGTAACACTGTCGTTTTTTTTTCGGGTAGAAATTTTGAGTTTCGATATTTCAGCTCTGGAAGGGTCTAGAGCCTCCATTTTTGCACTCAGGTGTAAGTCTCAGTGCCCTCTATCAGAATCCAGAGTTTCGAGAAGATTGGGGATACTTAATTTTTCGCCCAAAAAAAAAAAACGTAAGGGGTAACACTGTCGTTTTTTTTTCGGGTCGAAATTTTGAGTTTCGATATCTCAGCTCTGGAAGGGTCTAGAGCCTCCATTTTTGCACTCAGGTGTAAGTCTCAGTGCCCTCTATCAGAATCCAGAGTTTCGAGAAGATTGGGGATACTTAATTTTTCTCCCAAAAAAAAAAAACGTAAGGGGTAACACTGTCGTTTTTTTTTTCGGGTCGAAATTTTGAGTTTCGATATCTCAGCTCTGGAAGGGTCTAGATTCTACATTTTTGCACTCAGGTGTAAGTCTCATGGCCCTCTATCAGAATCCAGAGTTTCGGGAAGATTGGGGATACTTAATTTTTCGCCCGAAAAAAAAAACGTAAGGGGTAACACTGTCGTTTTTTTTTCGGGTCGAAATTTTGAGTTTCGATATCTCAGCTCTGGAAGGGTCTAGAGCCTCCATTTTTGCACTCAGGTGTAAGTCTCAGTGCCCTCTATCAGAATGCAAAGTTTCGAGAAGATTGGGGATACTTAATTTTTCGCCCAAAAAAAAAAAACATAAGGGGTAACACTGTCGTTTTTTTTTTCGGGTCGAAATTTTGAGTTTCGATATCTCAGCTCTGGAAGGGTCTAGAGCCTCCATTTTTGCACTCAGGTGTAAGTCTCAGTGCCCTCTATCAGAATGCAGAGTTTCGAGAAGATTGGGGATACTTAATTTTTCGCCCAAAAAAAAAAAACGTAAGGGGTAACACTGTCGTTTTTTTTTCGGGTCGAAATTTTGAGTTTCGATATCTCAGCTCTGGAAGGGTCTAGAGCCTCCATTTTTGCACTCAGGTGTAAGTCTCAGTGCCCTCTATCAGAATCCAGAGTTTCGAGAAGATTGGGGATACTTAATTTTTCTCCCAAAAAAAAAAAAACGTAAGGGGTAACACTGTCGTTTTTTTTTTCGGGTCGAAATTTTGAGTTTCGAAATCTCAGCTCTGGAAGGGTCTAGATTCTACATTTTTGCACTCAGGTGTAAGTCTCATGGCCCTTCTATCAGAATCCAGAGTTTCGAGAAGATTGGGGATACTTAATTTTTCGCCCGAAAAAAAAAAAACGTAAGGGGTAACACTGTCGTTTTTTTTTTCGGGTCGAAATTTTGAGTTTCGATATCTCAGCTCTGGAAGGGTCTAGATTCTACATTTTTGCACTCAGGTGTAAGTCTCATGGCCCTCTATCAGAATCCAGAGTTTCGAGAAGATTGGGGATACTTTATTTTTCGCCCAAAAAAAAAAAACGTAAGGGGTAACACTGTCGTTTTTTTTTCGGGTCGAAATTTTGAGTTTCGATATCTCAGCTCTGGAAGGGTCTAGAGCCTCCATTTTTGCACTCAGGTGTAAGTCTCAGTGCCCTCTATCAGAATGCAGAGTTTCGAGAAGATTGGGGATACTTAATTTTTCGCCCCAAAAAAAAAACATAAGGGGTAACACTGTCGTTTTTTTTTTCGGGTAGAAATTTTGAGTTTCGATATTTCAGCTCTGGAAGGGTCTAGAGCCTCCATTTTTGCACTCAGGTGTAAGTCTCAGTGCCCTCTATCAGAATCCAGAGTTTAGAGAAGATTGGGGATACTTAATTTTTCGCCCAAAACAAAAAAAACGTGAGGGGTAACACTGTCGTTTTTTTTTCGGGTCGAAATTTTGAGTTTCGATATCTCAGCTCTGGAAGGGTCTAGAGCCTCCATTTTTGCACTCAGGTGTAAGTTTCAGTGCCCTCTATCAGAATCCAGAGTTTCGAGAAGATTGGGGATACTTAATTTTTCTCCCAAAAAAAAAAAAAAACGTAAGGGGTAACACTGTCGTTTTTTTTTCGGGTCGAAATTTTGAGTTTCGATATCTCAGCTCTGGAAGGGTCTAGAGCCTCCATTTTTGCGCTCAGGTGTAAGTCTCAGTGCCCTCTATCAGAATCCAGAGTTTCGAGAAGATTGGGGATACTTTATTTTTCGCCCAAAAAAAAAAACGTAAGGGGTAACACTGTCGTTTTTTTTTCGGGTCGAAATTTTGAGTTTCGATATCTCAGCTCTGGAAGGGTCTAGAGCCTCCATTTTTGCACTCAGGTGTAAGTCTCAGTGCCCTCTATCAGAATGCAAAGTTTCGAGAAGATTGGGGATACTTAATTTTTCGCCCAAAAAAAAAAAACATAAGGGGTAACACTGTCGTTTTTTTTTTCGGGTCGAAATTTTGAGTTTCGATATCTCAGCTCTGGAAGGGTCTAGAGCCTCCATTTTTGCACTCAGGTGTAAGTCTCAGTGCCCTCTATCAGAATGCAGAGTTTCGAGAAGATTGGGGATACTTAATTTTTCGCCCAAAAAAAAAAAACGTAAGGGGTAACACTGTCGTTTTTTTTTCGGGTCGAAATTTTGAGTTTCGATATCTCAGCTCTGGAAGGGTCTAGAGCCTCCATTTTTGCACTCAGGTGTAAGTCTCAGTGCCCTCTATCAGAATCCAGAGTTTCGAGAAGATTGGGGATACTTAATTTTTCTCCCAAAAAAAAAAAAACGTAAGGGGTAACACTGTCGTTTTTTTTTTCGGGTCGAAATTTTGAGTTTCGATATCTCAGCTCTGGAAGGGTCTAGATTCTACATTTTTGCACTCAGGTGTAAGTCTCATGGCCCTCTATCAGAATCCAGAGTTTCGAGAAGATTGGGGATACTTAATTTTTCGCCCGAAAAAAAAAAACGTAAGGGGTAACACTGTCGTTTTTTTTTCGGGTCGAAATTTTGAGTTTCGATATCTCAGCTCTGGAAGGGTCTAGAGCCTCCATTTTTGCACTCAGGTGTAAGTCTCAGTGCCCTCTATCAGAATGCAGAGTTTCGAGAAGATTGGGGATACTTAATTTTTCGCCCCAAAAAAAAAACATAAGGGGTAACACTGTCGTTTTTTTTTTCGTGTAGAAATTTTGAGTTTCGATATTTCAGCTCTGGAAGGGTCTAGAGCCTCCATTTTTGCACTCAGGTGTAAGTCTCAGTGCCCTCTATCAGAATCCAGAGTTTAGAGAAGATTGGGGATACTTAATTTTTCGCCCAAAACAAAAAAAACGTAAGGGGTAACACTGTCGTTTTTTTTTCGGGTCGACATTTTGAGTTTCGATATCTCAGCTCTGGAAGGGTCTAGAGCCTCCATTTTTGCGCTCAGGTGTAAGTCTCAGTGCCCTCTATCAGAATCCAGAGTTTCGAGAAGATTGGGGATACTTTATTTTTCGCCCAAAAAAAAAAACGTAAGGGGTAACACTGTCGTTTTTTTTTCGGGTCGAAATTTTGAGTTTCGATATCTCAGCTCTGGAAGGGTCTAGAGCCTCCATTTTTGCACTCAGGTGTAAGTCTCAGTGCCCTCTATCAGAATGCAAAGTTTCGAGAAGATTGGGGATACTTAATTTTTCGCCCAAAAAAAAAAAACATAAGGGGTAACACTGTCGTTTTTTTTTTCGGGTCGAAATTTTGAGTTTCGATATCTCAGCTCTGGAAGGGTCTAGAGCCTCCATTTTTGCACTCAGGTGTAAGTCTCAGTGCCCTCTATCAGAATGCAGAGTTTCGAGAAGATTGGGGATACTTAATTTTTCGCCCAAAAAAAAAAACGTAAGGGGTAACACTGTCGTTTTTTTTTCGGGTCGAAATTTTGAGTTTCGATATCTCAGCTCTGGAAGGGTCTAGAGCCTCCATTTTTGCACTCAGGTGTAAGTCTCAGTGCCCTCTATCAGAATCCAGAGTTTCGAGAAGATTGGGGATACTTAATTTTTCTCCCAAAAAAAAAAACGTAAGGGGTAACACTGTCGTTTTTTTTTTCGGGTCGAAATTTTGAGTTTCGATATCTCAGCTCTGGAAGGGTCTAGATTCTACATTTTTGCACTCAGGTGTAAGTCTCATGGCCCTCTATCAGAATCCAGAGTTTCGAGAAGATTGGGGATACTTAATTTTTCGCCCGAAAAAAAAAAACGTAAGGGGTAACACTGTCGTTTTTTTTTCGGGTCGAAATTTTGAGTTTCGATATCTCAGCTCTGGAAGGGTCTAGAGCCTCCATTTTTGCACTCAGGTGTAAGTCTCAGTGCCCTCTATCAGAATCCAGAGTTTCCAGAAGATTGGGGATACTTTATTTTTCGCCCAAAAAAAAAAAACGTAAGGGGTAACACTGTCGTTTTTTTTTCGGGTCGAAATTTTGAGTTTCGATATCTCAGCTCTGGAAGGGTCTAGAGCCTCCATTTTTGCACTCAGGTGTAAGTCTCAGTGCCCTCTATCAGAATCCAGAGTTTCCAGAAGATTGGGGATACTTTATTTTTCGCCCAAAAAAAAAAAACGTAAGGGGTAACACTGTCGTTTTTTTTTCGGGTCGAAATTTTGAGTTTCGATATCTCAGCTCTGGAAGGGTCTAGAGCCTCCATTTTTGCACTCAGGTGTAAGTCTCAGTGCCCTCTATCAGAATGCAGAGTTTCGAGAAGATTGGGGATACTTAATTTTTCGCCCCAAAAAAAAAAACATAAGGGGTAACACTGTCGTTTTTTTTTCGGGTAGAAATTTTGAGTTTCGATATTTCAGCTCTGGAAGGGTCTAGAGCCTCCATTTTTGCACTCAGGTGTAAGTCTCAGTGCCCTCTATCAGAATCCAGAGTTTAGAGAAGATTGGGGATACTTAATTTTTCGCCCAAAACAAAAAAAACGTAAGGGGTAACACTGTCGTTTTTTTTTCGGGTCGAAATTTTGAGTTTCGATATCTCAGCTCTGGAAGGGTCTAGAGCCTCCATTTTTGCACTCAGGTGTAAGTCGCAGTGCCCTCTATCAGAATCCAGAGTTTCGAGAAGATTGGGGATACTTAATTTTTCTCCCAAAAAAAAAAAAACGTAAGGGGTAACACTGTCGTTTTTTTTTCGGGTCGAAATTTTGAGTTTCGATATCTCAGCTCTGGAAGGGTCTAGAGCCTCCATTTTTGCACTCAGGTGTAAGTCTCAGTGCCCTCTATCAGAATGCAAAGTTTCGAGAAGATTGGGGATACTTAATTTTTCGCCCAAAAAAAAAAAACGTAAGGGGTACTGTGGTTTTTTTTTCGGGTCGAAATTTTGAGTTTCGATATCTCAGCTCTGGAAGGGTCTAGAGCCTCCATTTTTGCACTCAGGTGTAAGTCTCAGTGCCCTCTATCAGAATGCAGAGTTTCGAGAAGATTGGGGATACTTAATTTTTCGCCCCAAAAAAAAAAACATAAGGGGTAACACTGTCGTTTTTTTTTCGGGTAGAAATTTTGAGTTTCGATATTTCAGCTCTGGAAGGGTCTAGAGCCTCCATTTTTGCACTCAGGTGTAAGTCTCAGTGCCCTCTATCAGAATCCAGAGTTTCGAGAAGATTGGGGATACTTAATTTTTCGCCCAAAAAAAAAAAACGTAAGGGGTAACACTGTCGTTTTTTTTTCGGGTCGAAATTTTGAGTTTCGATATCTCAGCTCTGGAAGGGTCTAGAGCCTCCATTTTTGCACTCAGGTGTAAGTCTCAGTGCCCTCTATCAGAATCCAGAGTTTCGAGAAGATTGGGGATACTTAATTTTTCTCCCAAAAAAAAAAAACGTAAGGGGTAACACTGTCGTTTTTTTTTTCGGGTCGAAATTTTGAGTTTCGATATCTCAGCTCTGGAAGGGTCTAGATTCTACATTTTTGCACTCAGGTGTAAGTCTCATGGCCCTCTATCAGAATCCAGAGTTTCGGGAAGATTGGGGATACTTAATTTTTCGCCCGAAAAAAAAAACGTAAGGGGTAACACTGTCGTTTTTTTTTCGGGTCGAAATTTTGAGTTTCGATATCTCAGCTCTGGAAGGGTCTAGAGCCTCCATTTTTGCACTCAGGTGTAAGTCTCAGTGCCCTCTATCAGAATGCAAAGTTTCGAGAAGATTGGGGATACTTAATTTTTCGCCCAAAAAAAAAAACATAAGGGGTAACACTGTCGTTTTTTTTTTCGGGTCGAAATTTTGAGTTTCGATATCTCAGCTCTGGAAGGGTCTAGAGCCTCCATTTTTGCACTCAGGTGTAAGTCTCAGTGCCCTCTATCAGAATGCAGAGTTTCGAGAAGATTGGGGATACTTAATTTTTCGCCCAAAAAAAAAAAACGTAAGGGGTAACACTGTCGTTTTTTTTTCGGGTCGAAATTTTGAGTTTCGATATCTCAGCTCTGGAAGGGTCTAGAGCCTCCATTTTTGCACTCAGGTGTAAGTCTCAGTGCCCTCTATCAGAATCCAGAGTTTCGAGAAGATTGGGGATACTTAATTTTTCTCCCAAAAAAAAAAAAACGTAAGGGGTAACACTGTCGTTTTTTTTTTCGGGTCGAAATTTTGAGTTTCGAAATCTCAGCTCTGGAAGGGTCTAGATTCTACATTTTTGCACTCAGGTGTAAGTCTCATGGCCCTTCTATCAGAATCCAGAGTTTCGAGAAGATTGGGGATACTTAATTTTTCGCCCGAAAAAAAAAAAACGTAAGGGGTAACACTGTCGTTTTTTTTTTCGGGTCGAAATTTTGAGTTTCGATATCTCAGCTCTGGAAGGGTCTAGATTCTACATTTTTGCACTCAGGTGTAAGTCTCATGGCCCTCTATCAGAATCCAGAGTTTCGAGAAGATTGGGGATACTTAATTTTTCGCCCGAAAAAAAAAAACGTAAGGGGTAACACTGTCGTTTTTTTTTTCGGGTCGAAATTTTGAGTTTCGATATCTCAGCTCTGGAAGGGTCTAGAGCCTCCATTTTTGCACTCAGGTGTAAGTCTCAGTGCCCTCTATCAGAATCCAGAGTTTCGAGAAGATTGGGGATACTTTATTTTTCGCCCAAAAAAAAAAAACGTAAGGGGTAACACTGTCGTTTTTTTTTCGGGTCGAAATTTTGAGTTTCGATATCTCAGCTCTGGAAGGGTCTAGAGCCTCCATTTTTGCACTCAGGTGTAAGTCTCAGTGCCCTCTATCAGAATGCAGAGTTTCGAGAAGATTGGGGATACTTAATTTTTCGCCCCAAAAAAAAAACATAAGGGGTAACACTGTCGTTTTTTTTTTCGGGTTGAAATTTTGAGTTTCGATATTTCAGCTCTGGAAGGGTCTAGAGCCTCAATTTTTGCACTCAGGTGTAAGTCTCAGTGCCCTCTATCAGAATCCAGAGTTTAGAGAAGATTGGGGATACTTAATTTTTCGCCCAAAACAAAAAAAACGTGAGGGGTAACACTGTCGTTTTTTTTTCGGGTCGAAATTTTGAGTTTCGATATCTCAGCTCTGGAAGGGTCTAGAGCCTCCATTTTTGCGCTCAGGTGTAAGTCTCAGTGCCCTCTATCAGAATCCAGAGTTTCGAGAAGATTGGGGATACTTTATTTTTCGCCCAAAAAAAAAAACGTAAGGGGTAACACTGTCGTTTTTTTTTCGGGTCGAAATTTTGAGTTTCGATATCTCAGCTCTGGAAGGGTCTAGAGCCTCCATTTTTGCACTCAGGTGTAAGTCTCAGTGCCCTCTATCAGAATGCAAAGTTTCGAGAAGATTGGGGATACTAAATTTTTCGCCCAAAAAAAAAAAACATAAGGGGTAACACTGTCGTTTTTTTTTTCGGGTCGAAATTTTGAGTTTCGATATCTCAGCTCTGGAAGGGTCTAGAGCCTCCATTTTTGCACTCAGGTGTAAGTCTCAGTGCCCTCTATCAGAATGCAGAGTTTCGAGAAGATTGGGGATACTTAATTTTTCGCCCAAAAAAAAAAAACGTAAGGGGTAACACTGTCGTTTTTTTTTCGGGTCGAAATTTTGAGTTTCGATATCTCAGCTCTGGAAGGGTCTAGAGCCTCCATTTTTGCACTCAGGTGTAAGTCTCAGTGCCCTCTATCAGAATCCAGAGTTTCGAGAAGATTGGGGATACTTAATTTTTCTCCCAAAAAAAAAAAAACGTAAGGGGTAACACTGTCGTTTTTTTTTTCGGGTCGAAATTTTGAGTTTCGATATCTCAGCTCTGGAAGGGTCTAGATTCTACATTTTTGCACTCAGGTGTAAGTCTCATGGCCCTCTATCAGAATCCAGAGTTTCGAGAAGATTGGGGATACTTAATTTTTCGCCCGAAAAAAAAAAACGTAAGGGGTAACACTGTCGTTTTTTTTTCGGGTCGAAATTTTGAGTTTCGATATCTCAGCTCTGGAAGGGTCTAGAGCCTCCATTTTTGCACTCAGGTGTAAGTCTCAGTGCCCTCTATCAGAATGCAGAGTTTCGAGAAGATTGGGGATACTTAATTTTTCGGCCCAAAAAAAAACATAAGGGGTAACACTGTCGTTTTTTTTTTCGGGTAGAAATTTTGAGTTTCGATATTTCAGCTCTGGAAGGGTCTAGAGCCTCCATTTTTGCACTCAGGTGTAAGTCTCAGTGCCCTCTATCAGAATCCAGAGTTTAGAGAAGATTGGGGATACTTAATTTTTCGCCCAAAACAAAAAAAACGTAAGGGGTAACACTGTCGTTTTTTTTTCGGGTCGAAATTTTGAGTTTCGATATCTCAGCTCTGGAAGGGTCTAGAGCCTCCATTTTTGCACTCAGGTGTAAGTCTCAGTGCCCTCTATCAGAATCCAGAGTTTCGAGAAGATTGGGGATACTTAATTTTTCTCCCAAAAAAAAAAAAACGTAAGGGGTAACACTGTCGGTTTTTTTTCGGGTCGAAATTTTGAGTTTCGATATCTCAGCTCTGGAAGGGTCTAGAGCCTCCATTTTTGCACTCAGGTGTAAGTCTCAGTGCCCTCCATCAGAATCCAGAGTTTCGAGAAGATTGGGGATACTTAATTTTTCGCCCAAAAAAAAAAAACGTAAGGGGTAACACTGTCGTTTTTTTTTTTCGGGTCGAAATTTTGAGTTTCGATATCTCAGCCCTGGAAGGGTCTAGAGCCTCCATTTTTGCACTCAGGTGTAAGTCTCAGTGCCCTCTATCAGAATCCAGAGTTTCGAGAAGATTGGGGATACTTAATTTTTCGCCCAAAAAAAAAACGTAAGGAGTAACACTGTCGTTTTTTTTCGGGTCGAAATTTTGAGTTTCGATATCTCAGCTCTGGAAGGGTCTAGAGCCTCCATTTTTGCACTCAGGTGTAAGTCTCAGTGCCCTCTATCAGAATCCAGAGTTTCGAAAAGATTGGGGATACTTAATTTTTCGCCCAAAAAAAAAAAACGTAAGGGGTAACACTGTCGTTTTTTTTTCGGGTCGAAATTTTGAGTTTCGATATCTCAGCTCTGGAAGGGTCTAGATTCTACATTTTTGCACTCAGGTGTAAGTCTCATGGCCCTCTATCAGAATCCAGAGTTTCGAGAAGATTGGGGATACTTAATTTTTTGCACAAAAAAAAAAAAAACGTAAGGGGTAACACTGTCGTTTTTTTTTTCGGGTCGAAATTTTGAGTTTCGATATCTCAGCTCTGGAAGGGTCTAGAGCCTCCATTGTTTCACTCAGGTCTAAGTCTCATGGCCCTCTATCAGAATCCAGAGTTTCGAGAAGATTGGGGATACTTAATTTTTCGCCCAAAAAAAAAAAAACCGTAAGGGGTAACACTGTCGTTTTTTTTTCGGGTCGAAATTTTGAGTTTCGATATCTCAGCTCTGGAAGGGTCTAGAGCCTCCATTTTTGCACTCAGGTGTAAGTCTCAGTGCCCTCTATCAGAATCCAGAGTTTCGAGAAGATTGGGGATACTTAATTTTTCGCCCAAAAAAAAAACAAACATAAGGGGTAACACTGTCGTTTTTTTTTCGGGTCGAAATTTTGAGTTTCGATATCTCAGCTCTGGAAGGGTCTAGAGCCTCCATTTTTGCACTCAGGTGTAATTCTCAGTGCCCTCTATCAGAATCCAGAGTTTCGAGAAGATTGGGGATACTTAATTTTTCACCCCAAAAAAAAAAACATAAGGGGTAACACTGTCGTTTTTTTTTCGGGTCGAAATTTTGAGTTTCGATATCTCAGCTCTGGAAGGGTCTAGAGCCTCCATTTTTGCACTCAGGTGTAAGTCTCAGTGCCCTCTATCAGAATCCAGAGTTTCGAGAAGATTGGGGATACTCAATTTTTCGCCCAAAAAAAAAAAACGTAAGGAGTAACACTGTCGTTTTTTTTTTCGGGTCGAAATTTTGAGTTTCAATATCTCAGCTCTGGAAGGGTCTAGAGCCTCCATTTTTGCACTCAGGTGTAAGTCTCAGTGCCCTCTACCAGAATCCAGAGTTTCGAAAAGATTGGGGATACTTAATTTTTCGCCCCCAAAAAAAAAACGTTAGGGGTAACACTGTCGTTTTTTTTTTCGGGTCGAAATTTTGAGTTTCGATATCTCAGCTCTGGAAGGGTCTAGATTCTACATTTTTGCACTCAGGTGTAAGTCTCATGGCCCTCTATCAGAATCCAGAGTTTCGAGAAGATTGGGGATACTTAATTTTTCGCCCAAAAAAAAAAAAAACGTAAGGGGTAACACTGTCGGTTTTTTTTCGGGTCGAAATTTTGAGTTTCGATATCTCAGCTCTGGAAGGGTCTAGAGCCTCCATTTTTGCACTCAGGTGTAAGTCTCGGTGCCCTCTATCAGAATCCAGAGTTTCGAGAAGATTGGGGATACTTTATTTTTCGCCCAAAAAAAAAACGTAAGGGGTAACACTGTCGTTTTTTTTTCGGGTCGAAATTTTGAGTTTCGATATCTCAGCTCTGGAAGGGTCTAGAGCCTCCATTTTTGCACTCAGGTGTAAGTCTCAGTGCCCTCTATCAGAATGCAGAGTTTCGAGAAGATTGGGGGTACTTAATTTTTCGCCCAAAAAAAAAAACATAAGGGGTAACACTGTCGTTTTTTTTTTTCGGGTAGAAATTTTGAGTTTCGATATTTCAGCTCTGGAAGGGTCTAGAGCCTCCATTTTTGCACTGAGGTGTAAGTCTCAGTGCCCTCTATCAGAATCCAGAGTTTCGAGAAGATTGGGGATACTTAATTTTTCGCCCAAAAAAAAAAAAACGTAAGGGGTAACACTGTCGTTTTTTTTTTCGGGTCGAAATTTTGAGTTTCGATATCTCAGCTCTGGAAGGGTCTAGAGCCTCCATTTTTGCACTCAGGTGTAAGTCTCAGTGCCCTCTATCAGAATCCAGAGTTTCGAGAAGATTGGGGATACTCAATTTTTCGCCCAAAAAAAAAAAAACGTAAGGAGTAACACTGTCGTTTTTTTTTTCGGGTCGAAATTTTGAGTTTCAATATCTCAGCTCTGGAAGGGTCTAGAGCCTCCATTTTTGCACTCAGGTGTAAGTCTCAGTGCCCTCTACCAGAATCCAGAGTTTCGAAAAGATTGGGGATACTTAATTTTTTGCCCCCAAAAAAAAAACGTTAGGGGTAACACTGTCGTTTTTTTTTTCGGGTCGAAATTTTGAGTTTCGATATCTCAGCTCTGGAAGGGTCTAGATTCTACATTTTTGCACTCAGGTGTAAGTCTCATGGCCCTCTATCAGAATCCAGAGTTTCGAGAAGATTGGGGATACTTAATTTTTCGCCCAAAAAAAAAAAAAAACGTAAGGGGTAACACTGTCGTTTTTTTTTCGGGTCGAAATTTTGAGTTTCGATATCTCAGCTCTGGAAGGGTCTAGAGCCTCCATTGTTGCACTCAGGTCTAAGTCTCATGGCCCTCTATCAGAATCCAGAGTTTTGAGAAGATTGGGGATACTTAATTTTTCGCCCCCAAAAAAAAAAACGTAAGGGGTAACACTGTCATTTTTTTTTCGGGTCGAAATTTTGAGTTTTGATATCTCAGCTCTGGAAGGGTCTAGAGCCTCCATTGTTGCACTCAGGTCTAAGTCTCATGGCCCTCTATCAGAATCCAGAGTTTTGAGAAGATTATGGATAATTTTTCGCCCAAAAAAAAAAAAAAACGTAAGGGGTAACACTGTCGTTTTTTTTCGAGTCGAAATTTGGAGTTTTGATATCTCAGCTCTGGAAGGGTCTACAGCCTCCATTGTTTCACTCAGGTCTAAGTCTCATGGCCCTCTATCAGAATCCAGAGTTTTGAGAAGATTGGGGATACTTAATTTTTCGCCCAAAAAAAAAAAAAAAAAAACGTAAGGGGTAACATTGTCGTTTTTTTTTCTGGTCGAAATTTTAAGTTTCGATATCTGAGCTCTGGAAGGGTCTAGAGCCTCCATTGTTTCACTCAGGTCTAAGTCTCATGGCCCTCTATCAGAATCCAGAGTTTCGAGAAGATTGGGGATACTTAATTTTTCGCCCAAAAAAAAAAAACCGTAAGGGGTAACACTGTCGTTTTTTTTTCGGGTCGAAATTTTGAGTTTCGATATCTCAGCTCTGGAAGGGTCTAGAGCCTCCATTTTTGCACTCAGGTGTAAGTCTCAGTGCCCTCTATCAGAATCCAGAGTTTCGAGAAGATTGGGGATACTTAATTTTTCACCCCAAAAAAACAAACATAAGGGGTAACACTGTCGTTTTTTTTTCGGGTCGAAATTTTGAGTTTCGATATCTCAGCTCTGGAAGGGTCTAGAGCCTCCATTTTTGCACTCAGGTGTAATTCTCAGTGCCCTCTATCAGAATCCAGAGTTTCGAGAAGATTGGGGATACTTAATTTTTCACCCCAAAAAAAAAAACATAAGGGGTAACACTTTCGTTTTTTTTTCGGGTCGAAATTTTGAGTTTCGATATCTCAGCTCTGGAAGGGTCTAGAGCCTCCATTTTTGCACTCAGGTGTAAGTCTCAGTGCCCTCTATCAGAATCCAGAGTTTCGAGAAGATTGGGGATACTCAATTTTTCGCCCAAAAAAAAAAAACGTAAGGAGTAACACTGTCGTTTTTTTTTTCGGGTCGAAATTTTGAGTTTCGATATCTCAGCTCTGGAAGGGTCTAGAGCCTCCATTTTTGCACTCAGGTGTAAGTCTCAGTGCCCTCTATCAGAATCCAGAGTTTCGAAAAGATTGGGGATACTTAATTTTTCGCCCCCCAAAAAAAAACGTTAGGGGTAACACTGTCGTTTTTTTTTTCGGGTCGAAATTTTGAGTTTCGATATCTCAGCTCTGGAAGGGTCTAGATTCTACATTTTTGCACTCAGGTGTAAGTCTCATGGCCCTCTATCAGAATCCAGAGTTTCGAGAAGATTGGGGATACTTAATTTTTCGCCCAAAAAAAAAAAAACGTAAGGGGTAACACTGTCGTTTTTTTTTCGGGTCGAAATTTTGAGTTTCGATATCTCAGCTCTGGAAGGGTCTAGAGCCTCCATTTTTGCACTCAGGTGTAAGTCTCAGTGCCCTCTATCAGAATCCAGAGTTTCGAGAAGATTGGGGATACTTTATTTTTCGCCCAAAAAAAAAAACGTAAGGGGTAACACTGTCGTTTTTTTTTCGGGTCGAAATTTTGAGTTTCGATATCTCAGCTCTGGAAGGGTCTAGAGCCTCCATTTTTGCACTCAGGTGTAAGTCTCAGTGCCCTCTATCAGAATCCAGAGTTTCGAGAAGATTGGGGATACTTAATTTTTCGCCCCAAAAAAAAAAAACATAAGGGGTAACAATGTCGTTTTTTTTTTCGGGTAGAAATTTTGAGTTTCGATATTTCAGCTCTGGAAGGGTCTAGAGCCTCCATTTTTGCACTCAGGTGTAAGTCTCAGTGCCCTCTATCAGAATCCAGAGTTTCGAGAAGATTGGGGATACTTAATTTTTCGCCCAAAAAAAAACAAACGTAAGGGGTAACACTGTCGTTTTTTTTTCGGGTCGAAATTTTGAGTTTCGATATCTCAGCTCTGGAAGGGTCTAGAGCCTCCATTTTTGCACTCAGGTGCAAGTCTCAGTGCCCTCTATCAGAATCCAGAGTTTCGAGAAGATTGGGGATACTTAATTTTTCGCCCCAAAAAAAAAAACGTAAGGGGTAACACTGTCGTTTTTTTTCGGGTCGAAATTTTGAGTTTCGATATCTCAGCTCTGGAAGGGTCTAGAGCCTCCATTTTTGCACTCAGGTGTAAGTCTCAGTCTCCTCTATCAGAATCCAGAGTTTCGAGAAGATTGGGGATACTTAATTTTTCGCCCAAAAAAAAAAACGTAAGGGGTAACACTGTCGTTTTTTTTTTCGGGTCGAAATTTTGAGTTTCGATATCTCAGCTCTGGAAGGGTCTAGAGCCTCCATTTTTGCACTCAGGTGTAAGTCTCAGTGCCCTCTATCAGAATCCAGAGTTTCGAGAAGATTGGGGATACTTAATTTTTCGCCCAAAAAAAAAAAACGTAAGGGGTAACACTGTGGTTTTTTTTTCGGGTCGAAATTTTGAGTTTCGATATCTCAGCTCTGGAAGGGTCTAGAGCCTCCATTTTTGCACTCAGGTCGAAGTCTCATGGCCCTCTATCAGAATCCAGAGTTTTGAGAAGATTGGCGATATTTAATTTTTCGCCCCAAAAAAAACGTAAGGGGTAACACTGTCGTTTTTTTTCTGGTCGAAATTTTGAGTTTCGATATCTCAGCTCTGGAAGGGTCTAGAGCCTCCATTGTTGCACTCAGGTCTAAGTCTCATGGCCCTCTATCAGAATCCAGAGTTTTGAGAAGATTGGGGATACTTAATTTTTCGCCCCCCAAAAAAAAAACTTAAGGGGTAACACTGTCGTTTTTTTTTCGGGTCGAAATTTTGAGTTTTGATATCTCAGCTCTGGAAGGGTCTAGAGCCTCCATTGTTGCACTCAGGTCTAAGTCTCATGGCCCTCTATCAGAATCCAGAGTTTTGAGAAGATTATGGATACTTAATTTTTCGCCCAAAAAAAAAAAAAAAAACGTAAGGGGTAACACTGTCGTTTTTTTTTCGAGTCGAAATTTGGAGTTTTGATATCTCAGCTCTGGAAGGGTCTAGAGCCTCCATTGTTTCACTCAGGTCTAAGTCTCATGGCCCTCTATCAGAATCCAGAGTTTTGAGAAGATTGGGGATACTTAATTTTTCGCCCAAAAAAAAAACAAAAAAAAACGTAAGGGGTAACATTGTCGTTTTTTTTTCTGGTCGAAATTTTAAGTTTCGATATCTGAGCTCTGGAAGGGTCTAGAGCCTCCATTGTTGCACTCAGGTCTAAGTCTCATGGCCCTCTATCAGAATCCAGAGTTTTGAGAAGATTAGGGATACTTAATTTTTCGCCCCAAAAAAAAAAAAAAAAACGTAAGGGGTAACACTGTCGTTTTTTTTTCGGGTCGAAATTTGGAGTTTTGATATCTCAGCTCTGGAAGGGTCTAGAGCCTCCATTTTTGCACTCAGGTCTAAGTCTCATGGCCCTCTATCAGAATCCAGAGTTTTGAGAAGATTGGGGATACTTAATTTTTCGCCCAAAAAAAAAAACGTAAGGGGTAACACTGTCGTTTTTTTTTCTGGTCGAAATTTTGAGTTTCGATATCTCAGCTCTGGAAGAGTCTAGAGCCTCCATTGTTGCACTCAGGTCTAAGTCTCATGGCCCTCTATCAGAATCCAGAGTTTTGAGAAGATTGGGGATACTTAATTTTTTTCGCCCAAAAAAAAAACGTAAGGGGTAACACTGTCCTTTTTTTTTCGGGTCGAAATTTTGAGTTTCGATATCTGAGCTCTGGAAGGGTCTAGAGCCTCCATTGTTGCACTCAGGTCTAAGTCTCCTGGCCCTCTATCAGAAACCAGAGTTTTGAGAAGATTGGGGATACTTAATTTTTCGCCCAAAAAAAAAACGTAAGGGGTAACACTGTCGTTTTTTTTTTTCTGGTCGAAATTTTGAGTTTCAATATCTCAGCTCTGGAAGAGTCTAGAGCCTCCATTTTTGCACTCAGGTCTAAGTCTCATGGCTCTCTATCAGAATCCAGAGTTTTTAGAAGATTAGGGATACTTAATTTTTCACCCAAAAAAAAAAAAACGTAAGGGGTAACACTGTGTTTTTTTTTCGGGTCGAAATTTTGAGTTTCGATATCTCAGCTCTGGAAGGGTCTAGAGCCTCCATTGTTGCACTCAGGTCTAAGTCTCATGGCCCTCTATCAGAATCCAGAGTTTTGAAAAGATTGGGGATACTTAATTTTTTTCGCCCAAAAAAAAATACGTAAGGGGTAACACTGTCGTGTTTTTTTCGGGTCGAAATTTTGAGTTTCGATATCTCAGCTCTGGAAGGGTCTAGAGCCTCCATTTTTGCACTCAGGTGTAAGTCTCAGTGCCCTCTATCAGAATCCAGAGTTTCGAGAAGATTGGGGATACTTAATTTTTCGCCCCCAAAAAAAACCGTAAGGGGTAACACTGTCGTTTTTTTTTCGGGTCGAAATTTTGAGTTTCGATATCTCAGCTCTGGAAGGGTCTAGAGCCTCCATTTTTGCACTCAGTTGTAAGTCTCAGTGCCCTCTACCAGAATGCAGAGTTTCGAGAAGATTGGGGATACTTAATTTTTCGCCCAAAAAAAAAAAAACATAAGGGGTAACACTGTCGTTTTTTTTTTCGGGTAGAAATTTTGAGTTTCGATATTTCAGCTCTGGAAGGGTCTAGAGCCTCCATTTTTGCACTCAGGTGTAAGTCTCAGTGCCCTCTATCAGAATCCAGAGTTTCGAGAAGATTGGGGATACTTAATTTTTCGCCCAAAAAAAAAAAACATAAGGGGTAACACTGTCGTTTTTTTTTCGGGTAGAAATTTTGAGTTTCGATATTTCAGCTCTGGAAGGGTCTAGAGCCTCCATTTTTGCACTCAGGTGTAAGTCTCAGTGCCCTCTATCAGAATCCAGAGTTTCGAGAAGATTGGGGATACTTAATTTTTCGCCCAAAAAAAAAAACGTAAGGGGTAACACTGTCGTTTTTTTTTCGGGTCGAAATTTTGAGTTTCGATATCTCAGCTCTGGAAGGGTCTAGAGCCTCCATTTTTGCACTCAGGTGTAAGTCTCAGTGCCCTCTATCAGAATCCAGAGTTTCGAGAAGATTGGGGATACTTAATTTTTCGCCCAAAAAAAAAAACGTAAGGGGTAACACTGTCGTTTTTTTTTCGGGTCGAAATTTTGAGTTTCCATATCTCAGCTCTGGAAGGGTCTAGAGCCTCCATTTTTGCACTCAGATGTAAGTCTCAGTGCCCTCTATCAGAATCCAGAGTTTCGAGAAGATTGGGGATACTTAATTTTTCGCCCAAAAAAAAAAAAACGTAAGGGATAACTGTCGTTTTTTTTTTCGGGTCGAAATTTTGAGTTTCGATATCTCAGCTCTGGAAGGGTCTAGATTCTACATTTTTGCACTCAGGTGTAAGTCTCATGGCCCTCTATCAGAATCCAGAGTTTCGAGAAGATTGGGGATACTTAATTTTTCGCCCGAAAAAAAAAAACGTAAGGGGTAACACTGTCGTTTTTTTTTTCGTGTAGAAATTTTGAGTTTCGATATTTCAGCTCTGGAAGGGTCTAGAGCCTCCATTTTTGCACTCAGGTGTAAGTCTCAGTGCCCTCTATCAGAATCCAGAGTTTAGAGAAGATTGGGGATACTTAATTTTTCGCCCAAAACAAAAAAAACGTAAGGGGTAACACTGTCGTTTTTTTTTCGGGTCGACATTTTGAGTTTCGATATCTCAGCTCTGGAAGGGTCTAGAGCCTCCATTTTTGCGCTCAGGTGTAAGTCTCAGTGCCCTCTATCAGAATCCAGAGTTTCGAGAAGATTGGGGATACTTTATTTTTCGCCCAAAAAAAAAAACGTAAGGGGTAACACTGTCGTTTTTTTTTCGGGTCGAAATTTTGAGTTTCGATATCTCAGCTCTGGAAGGGTCTAGAGCCTCCATTTTTGCACTCAGGTGTAAGTCTCAGTGCCCTCTATCAGAATGCAAAGTTTCGAGAAGATTGGGGATACTTAATTTTTCGCCCAAAAAAAAAAAACATAAGGGGTAACACTGTCGTTTTTTTTTTCGGGTCGAAATTTTGAGTTTCGATATCTCAGCTCTGGAAGGGTCTAGAGCCTCCATTTTTGCACTCAGGTGTAAGTCTCAGTGCCCTCTATCAGAATGCAGAGTTTCGAGAAGATTGGGGATACTTAATTTTTCGCCCAAAAAAAAAAACGTAAGGGGTAACACTGTCGTTTTTTTTTCGGGTCGAAATTTTGAGTTTCGATATCTCAGCTCTGGAAGGGTCTAGAGCCTCCATTTTTGCACTCAGGTGTAAGTCTCAGTGCCCTCTATCAGAATCCAGAGTTTCGAGAAGATTGGGGATACTTAATTTTTCTCCCAAAAAAAAAAACGTAAGGGGTAACACTGTCGTTTTTTTTTTCGGGTCGAAATTTTGAGTTTCGATATCTCAGCTCTGGAAGGGTCTAGATTCTACATTTTTGCACTCAGGTGTAAGTCTCATGGCCCTCTATCAGAATCCAGAGTTTCGAGAAGATTGGGGATACTTAATTTTTCGCCCGAAAAAAAAAAACGTAAGGGGTAACACTGTCGTTTTTTTTTCGGGTCGAAATTTTGAGTTTCGATATCTCAGCTCTGGAAGGGTCTAGAGCCTCCATTTTTGCACTCAGGTGTAAGTCTCAGTGCCCTCTATCAGAATCCAGAGTTTCCAGAAGATTGGGGATACTTTATTTTTCGCCCAAAAAAAAAAACGTAAGGGGTAACACTGTCGTTTTTTTTTCGGGTCGAAATTTTGAGTTTCGATATCTCAGCTCTGGAAGGGTCTAGAGCCTCCATTTTTGCACTCAGGTGTAAGTCTCAGTGCCCTCTATCAGAATCCAGAGTTTCCAGAAGATTGGGGATACTTTATTTTTCGCCCAAAAAAAAAAAACGTAAGGGGTAACACTGTCGTTTTTTTTTCGGGTCGAAATTTTGAGTTTCGATATCTCAGCTCTGGAAGGGTCTAGAGCCTCCATTTTTGCACTCAGGTGTAAGTCTCAGTGCCCTCTATCAGAATGCAGAGTTTCGAGAAGATTGGGGATACTTAATTTTTCGCCCCAAAAAAAAAAACATAAGGGGTAACACTGTCGTTTTTTTTTCGGGTAGAAATTTTGAGTTTCGATATTTCAGCTCTGGAAGGGTCTAGAGCCTCCATTTTTGCACTCAGGTGTAAGTCTCAGTGCCCTCTATCAGAATCCAGAGTTTAGAGAAGATTGGGGATACTTAATTTTTCGCCCAAAACAAAAAAAACGTAAGGGGTAACACTGTCGTTTTTTTTTCGGGTCGAAATTTTGAGTTTCGATATCTCAGCTCTGGAAGGGTCTAGAGCCTCCATTTTTGCACTCAGGTGTAAGTCGCAGTGCCCTCTATCAGAATCCAGAGTTTCGAGAAGATTGGGGATACTTAATTTTTCTCCCAAAAAAAAAAAAAACGTAAGGGGTAACACTGTCGTTTTTTTTTCGGGTCGAAATTTTGAGTTTCGATATCTCAGCTCTGGAAGGGTCTAGAGCCTCCATTTTTGCACTCAGGTGTAAGTCTCAGTGCCCTCTATCAGAATGCAAAGTTTCGAGAAGATTGGGGATACTTAATTTTTCGCCCAAAAAAAAAAAACGTAAGGGGTACTGTGGTTTTTTTTTCGGGTCGAAATTTTGAGTTTCGATATCTCAGCTCTGGAAGGGTCTAGAGCCTCCATTTTTGCACTCAGGTGTAAGTCTCAGTGCCCTCTATCAGAATGCAGAGTTTCGAGAAGATTGGGGATACTTAATTTTTCGCCCCAAAAAAAAAAACATAAGGGGTAACACTGTCGTTTTTTTTTCGGGTAGAAATTTTGAGTTTCGATATTTCAGCTCTGGAAGGGTCTAGAGCCTCCATTTTTGCACTCAGGTGTAAGTCTCAGTGCCCTCTATCAGAATCCAGAGTTTCGAGAAGATTGGGGATACTTAATTTTTCGCCCAAAAAAAAAAAACGTAAGGGGTAACACTGTCGTTTTTTTTTCGGGTCGAAATTTTGAGTTTCGATATCTCAGCTCTGGAAGGGTCTAGAGCCTCCATTTTTGCACTCAGGTGTAAGTCTCAGTGCCCTCTATCAGAATCCAGAGTTTCGAGAAGATTGGGGATACTTAATTTTTCTCCCAAAAAAAAAAAACGTAAGGGGTAACACTGTCGTTTTTTTTTTCGGGTCGAAATTTTGAGTTTCGATATCTCAGCTCTGGAAGGGTCTAGATTCTACATTTTTGCACTCAGGTGTAAGTCTCATGGCCCTCTATCAGAATCCAGAGTTTCGGGAAGATTGGGGATACTTAATTTTTCGCCCGAAAAAAAAAACGTAAGGGGTAACACTGTCGTTTTTTTTTCGGGTCGAAATTTTGAGTTTCGATATCTCAGCTCTGGAAGGGTCTAGAGCCTCCATTTTTGCACTCAGGTGTAAGTCTCAGTGCCCTCTATCAGAATGCAAAGTTTCGAGAAGATTGGGGATACTTAATTTTTCGCCCAAAAAAAAAACATAAGGGGTAACACTGTCGTTTTTTTTTTCGGGTCGAAATTTTGAGTTTCGATATCTCAGCTCTGGAAGGGTCTAGAGCCTCCATTTTTGCACTCAGGTGTAAGTCTCAGTGCCCTCTATCAGAATGCAGAGTTTCGAGAAGATTGGGGATACTTAATTTTTCGCCCAAAAAAAAAAAACGTAAGGGGTAACACTGTCGTTTTTTTTTCGGGTCGAAATTTTGAGTTTCGATATCTCAGCTCTGGAAGGGTCTAGAGCCTCCATTTTTGCACTCAGGTGTAAGTCTCAGTGCCCTCTATCAGAATCCAGAGTTTCGAGAAGATTGGGGATACTTAATTTTTCTCCCAAAAAAAAAAAAACGTAAGGGGTAACACTGTCGTTTTTTTTTTCGGGTCGAAATTTTGAGTTTCGAAATCTCAGCTCTGGAAGGGTCTAGATTCTACATTTTTGCACTCAGGTGTAAGTCTCATGGCCCTTCTATCAGAATCCAGAGTTTCGAGAAGATTGGGGATACTTAATTTTTCGCCCGAAAAAAAAAAAACGTAAGGGGTAACACTGTCGTTTTTTTTTTCGGGTCGAAATTTTGAGTTTCGATATCTCAGCTCTGGAAGGGTCTAGAGCCTCCATTTTTGCACTCAGGTGTAAGTCTCAGTGCCCTCTATCAGAATCCAGAGTTTCGAGAAGATTGGGGATACTTTATTTTTCGCCCAAAAAAAAAAAACGTAAGGGGTAACACTGTCGTTTTTTTTTCGGGTCGAAATTTTGAGTTTCGATATCTCAGCTCTGGAAGGGTCTAGAGCCTCCATTTTTGCACTCAGGTGTAAGTCTCAGTGCCCTCTATCAGAATGCAGAGTTTCGAGAAGATTGGGGATACTTAATTTTTCGCCCCAAAAAAAAAACATAAGGGGTAACACTGTCGTTTTTTTTTTCGGGTTGAAATTTTGAGTTTCGATATTTCAGCTCTGGAAGGGTCTAGAGCCTCAATTTTTGCACTCAGGTGTAAGTCTCAGTGCCCTCTATCAGAATCCAGAGTTTAGAGAAGATTGGGGATACTTAATTTTTCGCCCAAAACAAAAAAAACGTGAGGGGTAACACTGTCGTTTTTTTTTCGGGTCGAAATTTTGAGTTTCGATATCTCAGCTCTGGAAGGGTCTAGAGCCTCCATTTTTGCGCTCAGGTGTAAGTCTCAGTGCCCTCTATCAGAATCCAGAGTTTCGAGAAGATTGGGGATACTTTATTTTTCGCCCAAAAAAAAAAACGTAAGGGGTAACACTGTCGTTTTTTTTTCGGGTCGAAATTTTGAGTTTCGATATCTCAGCTCTGGAAGGGTCTAGAGCCTCCATTTTTGCACTCAGGTGTAAGTCTCAGTGCCCTCTATCAGAATGCAAAGTTTCGAGAAGATTGGGGATACTTAATTTTTCGCCCAAAAAAAAAAAACATAAGGGGTAACACTGTCGTTTTTTTTTTCGGGTCGAAATTTTGAGTTTCGATATCTCAGCTCTGGAAGGGTCTAGAGCCTCCATTTTTGCACTCAGGTGTAAGTCTCAGTGCCCTCTATCAGAATGCAGAGTTTCGAGAAGATTGGGGATACTTAATTTTTCGCCCAAAAAAAAAAAACGTAAGGGGTAACACTGTCGTTTTTTTTTCGGGTCGAAATTTTGAGTTTCGATATCTCAGCTCTGGAAGGGTCTAGAGCCTCCATTTTTGCACTCAGGTGTAAGTCTCAGTGCCCTCTATCAGAATCCAGAGTTTCGAGAAGATTGGGGATACTTAATTTTTCTCCCAAAAAAAAAAAACGTAAGGGGTAACACTGTCGTTTTTTTTTTCGGGTCGAAATTTTGAGTTTCGATATCTCAGCTCTGGAAGGGTCTAGATTCTACATTTTTGCACTCAGGTGTAAGTCTCATGGCCCTCTATCAGAATCCAGAGTTTCGAGAAGATTGGGGATACTTAATTTTTCGCCCGAAAAAAAAAAACGTAAGGGGTAACACTGTCGTTTTTTTTTCGGGTCGAAATTTTGAGTTTCGATATCTCAGCTCTGGAAGGGTCTAGAGCCTCCATTTTTGCACTCAGGTGTAAGTCTCAGTGCCCTCTATCAGAATGCAGAGTTTCGAGAAGATTGGGGATACTTAATTTTTCGCCCCAAAAAAAAACATAAGGGGTAACACTGTCGTTTTTTTTTTCGGGTAGAAATTTTGAGTTTCGATATTTCAGCTCTGGAAGGGTCTAGAGCCTCCATTTTTGCACTCAGGTGTAAGTCTCAGTGCCCTCTATCAGAATCCAGAGTTTAGAGAAGATTGGGGATACTTAATTTTTCGCCCAAAACAAAAAAAACGTAAGGGGTAACACTGTCGTTTTTTTTTCGGGTCGAAATTTTGAGTTTCGATATCTCAGCTCTGGAAGGGTCTAGAGCCTCCATTTTTGCACTCAGGTGTAAGTCTCAGTGCCCTCTATCAGAATCCAGAGTTTCGAGAAGATTGGGGATACTTAATTTTTCTCCCAAAAAAAAAAAAACGTAAGGGGTAACACTGTCGGTTTTTTTTCGGGTCGAAATTTTGAGTTTCGATATCTCAGCTCTGGAAGGGTCTAGAGCCTCCATTTTTGCACTCAGGTGTAAGTCTCAGTGCCCTCTATCAGAATCCAGAGTTTCGAGAAGATTGGGGATACTTAATTTTTCGCCCAAAAAAAAAAAACGTAAGGGGTAACACTGTCGTTTTTTTTTTTCGGGTCGAAATTTTGAGTTTCGATATCTCAGCCCTGGAAGGGTCTAGAGCCTCCATTTTTGCACTCAGGTGTAAGTCTCAGTGCCCTCTATCAGAATCCAGAGTTTCGAGAAGATTGGGGATACTTAATTTTTCGCCCAAAAAAAAAACGTAAGGAGTAACACTGTCGTTTTTTTTCGGGTCGAAATTTTGAGTTTCGATATCTCAGCTCTGGAAGGGTCTAGAGCCTCCATTTTTGCACTCAGGTGTAAGTCTCAGTGCCCTCTATCAGAATCCAGAGTTTCGAAAAGATTGGGGATACTTAATTTTTCGCCCAAAAAAAAAAAACGTAAGGGGTAACACTGTCGTTTTTTTTTCGGGTCGAAATTTTGAGTTTCGATATCTCAGCTCTGGAAGGGTCTAGATTCTACATTTTTGCACTCAGGTGTAAGTCTCATGGCCCTCTATCAGAATCCAGAGTTTCGAGAAGATTGGGGATACTTAATTTTTTGCACAAAAAAAAAAAAAACGTAAGGGGTAACACTGTCGTTTTTTTTTTCGGGTCGAAATTTTGAGTTTCGATATCTCAGCTCTGGAAGGGTCTAGAGCCTCCATTGTTTCACTCAGGTCTAAGTCTCATGGCCCTCTATCAGAATCCAGAGTTTCGAGAAGATTGGGGATACTTAATTTTTCGCCCAAAAAAAAAAAAACCGTAAGGGGTAACACTGTCGTTTTTTTTTCGGGTCGAAATTTTGAGTTTCGATATCTCAGCTCTGGAAGGGTCTAGAGCCTCCATTTTTGCACTCAGGTGTAAGTCTCAGTGCCCTCTATCAGAATCCAGAGTTTCGAGAAGATTGGGGATACTTAATTTTTCGCCCAAAAAAAAAACAAACATAAGGGGTAACACTGTCGTTTTTTTTTCGGGTCGAAATTTTGAGTTTCGATATCTCAGCTCTGGAAGGGTCTAGAGCCTCCATTTTTGCACTCAGGTGTAATTCTCAGTGCCCTCTATCAGAATCCAGAGTTTCGAGAAGATTGGGGATACTTAATTTTTCACCCCAAAAAAAAAAACATAAGGGGTAACACTGTCGTTTTTTTTTCGGGTCGAAATTTTGAGTTTCGATATCTCAGCTCTGGAAGGGTCTAGAGCCTCCATTTTTGCACTCAGGTGTAAGTCTCAGTGCCCTCTATCAGAATCCAGAGTTTCGAGAAGATTGGGGATACTCAATTTTTCGCCCAAAAAAAAAAAACGTAAGGAGTAACACTGTCGTTTTTTTTTTCGGGTCGAAATTTTGAGTTTCAATATCTCAGCTCTGGAAGGGTCTAGAGCCTCCATTTTTGCACTCAGGTGTAAGTCTCAGTGCCCTCTACCAGAATCCAGAGTTTCGAAAAGATTGGGGATACTTAATTTTTCGCCCCCAAAAAAAAAACGTTAGGGGTAACACTGTCGTTTTTTTTTCGGGTCGAAATTTTGAGTTTCGATATCTCAGCTCTGGAAGGGTCTAGAGCCTCCATTTTTGCACTCAGGTGTAAGTCTCAGTGCCCTCTATCAGAATGCAAAGTTTCGAGAAGATTGGGGATACTTAATTTTTCGCCCAAAAAAAAAAAACATAAGGGGTAACACTGTCGTTTTTTTTTTCGGGTCGAAATTTTGAGTTTCGATATCTCAGCTCTGGAAGGGTCTAGAGCCTCCATTTTTGCACTCAGGTGTAAGTCTCAGTGCCCTCTATCAGAATGCAGAGTTTCGAGAAGATTGGGGATACTTAATTTTTCGCCCAAAAAAAAAAAACGTAAGGGGTAACACTGTCGTTTTTTTTTCGGGTCGAAATTTTGAGTTTCGATATCTCAGCTCTGGAAGGGTCTAGAGCCTCCATTTTTGCACTCAGGTGTAAGTCTCAGTGCCCTCTATCAGAATCCAGAGTTTCGAGAAGATTGGGGATACTTAATTTTTCTCCCAAAAAAAAAAAAACGTAAGGGGTAACACTGTCGTTTTTTTTTTCGGGTCGAAATTTTGAGTTTCGATATCTCAGCTCTGGAAGGGTCTAGATTCTACATTTTTGCACTCAGGTGTAAGTCTCATGGCCCTCTATCAGAATCCAGAGTTTCGAGAAGATTGGGGATACTTAATTTTTCGCCCGAAAAAAAAAAAACGTAAGGGGTAACACTGTCGTTTTTTTTTCGGGTCGAAATTTTGAGTTTCGATATCTCAGCTCTGGAAGGGTCTAGAGCCTCCATTTTTGCACTCAGGTGTAAGTCTCAGTGCCCTCTATCAGAATGCAGAGTTTCGAGAAGATTGGGGATACTTAATTTTTCGCCCCAAAAAAAAACATAAGGGGTAACACTGTCGTTTTTTTTTTCGGGTAGAAATTTTGAGTTTCGATATTTCAGCTCTGGAAGGGTCTAGAGCCTCCATTTTTGCACTCAGGTGTAAGTCTCAGTGCCCTCTATCAGAATCCAGAGTTTAGAGAAGATTGGGGATACTTAATTTTTCGCCCAAAACAAAAAAAACGTAAGGGGTAACACTGTCGTTTTTTTTTCGGGTCGAAATTTTGAGTTTCGATATCTCAGCTCTGGAAGGGTCTAGAGCCTCCATTTTTGCACTCAGGTGTAAGTCTCAGTGCCCTCTATCAGAATCCAGAGTTTCGAGAAGATTGGGGATACTTAATTTTTCTCCCAAAAAAAAAAAAAACGTAAGGGGTAACACTGTCGGTTTTTTTTCGGGTCGAAATTTTGAGTTTCGATATCTCAGCTCTGGAAGGGTCTAGAGCCTCCATTTTTGCACTCAGGTGTAAGTCTCAGTGCCCTCTATCAGAATCCAGAGTTTCGAGAAGATTGGGGATACTTAATTTTTCGCCCAAAAAAAAAAAACGTAAGGGGTAACACTGTCGTTTTTTTTTTTCGGGTCGAAATTTTGAGTTTCGATATCTCAGCCCTGGAAGGGTCTAGAGCCTCCATTTTTGCACTCAGGTGTAAGTCTCAGTGCCCTCTATCAGAATCCAGAGTTTCGAGAAGATTGGGGATACTTAATTTTTCGCCCAAAAAAAAAACGTAAGGAGTAACACTGTCGTTTTTTTTCGGGTCGAAATTTTGAGTTTCGATATCTCAGCTCTGGAAGGGTCTAGAGCCTCCATTTTTGCACTCAGGTGTAAGTCTCAGTGCCCTCTATCAGAATCCAGAGTTTCGAAAAGATTGGGGATACTTAATTTTTCGCCCAAAAAAAAAAAACGTAAGGGGTAACACTGTCGTTTTTTTTTCGGGTCGAAATTTTGAGTTTCGATATCTCAGCTCTGGAAGGGTCTAGATTCTACATTTTTGCACTCAGGTGTAAGTCTCATGGCCCTCTATCAGAATCCAGAGTTTCGAGAAGATTGGGGATACTTAATTTTTTGCACAAAAAAAAAAAAAACGTAAGGGGTAACACTGTCGTTTTTTTTTTCGGGTCGAAATTTTGAGTTTCGATATCTCAGCTCTGGAAGGGTCTAGAGCCTCCATTGTTTCACTCAGGTCTAAGTCTCATGGCCCTCTATCAGAATCCAGAGTTTCGAGAAGATTGGGGATACTTAATTTTTCGCCCAAAAAAAAAAAAACCGTAAGGGGTAACACTGTCGTTTTTTTTTCGGGTCGAAATTTTGAGTTTCGATATCTCAGCTCTGGAAGGGTCTAGAGCCTCCATTTTTGCACTCAGGTGTAAGTCTCAGTGCCCTCTATCAGAATCCAGAGTTTCGAGAAGATTGGGGATACTTAATTTTTCGCCCAAAAAAAAAACAAACATAAGGGGTAACACTGTCGTTTTTTTTTCGGGTCGAAATTTTGAGTTTCGATATCTCAGCTCTGGAAGGGTCTAGAGCCTCCATTTTTGCACTCAGGTGTAATTCTCAGTGCCCTCTATCAGAATCCAGAGTTTCGAGAAGATTGGGGATACTTAATTTTTCACCCCAAAAAAAAAAACATAAGGGGTAACACTGTCGTTTTTTTTTCGGGTCGAAATTTTGAGTTTCGATATCTCAGCTCTGGAAGGGTCTAGAGCCTCCATTTTTGCACTCAGGTGTAAGTCTCAGTGCCCTCTATCAGAATCCAGAGTTTCGAGAAGATTGGGGATACTCAATTTTTCGCCCAAAAAAAAAAAAACGTAAGGAGTAACACTGTCGTTTTTTTTTTCGGGTCGAAATTTTGAGTTTCAATATCTCAGCTCTGGAAGGGTCTAGAGCCTCCATTTTTGCACTCAGGTGTAAGTCTCAGTGCCCTCTACCAGAATCCAGAGTTTCGAAAAGATTGGGGATACTTAATTTTTCGCCCCCAAAAAAAAAACGTTAGGGGTAACACTGTCGTTTTTTTTTTCGGGTCGAAATTTTGAGTTTCGATATCTCAGCTCTGGAAGGGTCTAGATTCTACATTTTTGCACTCAGGTGTAAGTCTCATGGCCCTCTATCAGAATCCAGAGTTTCGAGAAGATTGGGGATACTTAATTTTTCGCCCAAAAAAAAAAAAAACGTAAGGGGTAACACTGTCGGTTTTTTTTCGGGTCGAAATTTTGAGTTTCGATATCTCAGCTCTGGAAGGGTCTAGAGCCTCCATTTTTGCACTCAGGTGTAAGTCTCGGTGCCCTCTATCAGAATCCAGAGTTTCGAGAAGATTGGGGATACTTTATTTTTCGCCCAAAAAAAAAACGTAAGGGGTAACACTGTCGTTTTTTTTTCGGGTCGAAATTTTGAGTTTCGATATCTCAGCTCTGGAAGGGTCTAGAGCCTCCATTTTTGCACTCAGGTGTAAGTCTCAGTGCCCTCTATCAGAATGCAGAGTTTCGAGAAGATTGGGGGTACTTAATTTTTCGCCCAAAAAAAAAACATAAGGGGTAACACTGTCGTTTTTTTTTTTCGGGTAGAAATTTTGAGTTTCGATATTTCAGCTCTGGAAGGGTCTAGAGCCTCCATTTTTGCACTGAGGTGTAAGTCTCAGTGCCCTCTATCAGAATCCAGAGTTTCGAGAAGATTGGGGATACTTAATTTTTCGCCCAAAAAAAAAAAAACGTAAGGGGTAACACTGTCGTTTTTTTTTTCGGGTCGAAATTTTGAGTTTCGATATCTCAGCTCTGGAAGGGTCTAGAGCCTCCATTTTTGCACTCAGGTGTAAGTCTCAGTGCCCTCTATCAGAATCCAGAGTTTCGAGAAGATTGGGGATACTCAATTTTTCGCCCAAAAAAAAAAAACGTAAGGAGTAACACTGTCGTTTTTTTTTTCGGGTCGAAATTTTGAGTTTCAATATCTCAGCTCTGGAAGGGTCTAGAGCCTCCATTTTTGCACTCAGGTGTAAGTCTCAGTGCCCTCTACCAGAATCCAGAGTTTCGAAAAGATTGGGGATACTTAATTTTTTGCCCCCAAAAAAAAAACGTTAGGGGTAACACTGTCGTTTTTTTTTTCGGGTCGAAATTTTGAGTTTCGATATCTCAGCTCTGGAAGGGTCTAGATTCTACATTTTTGCACTCAGGTGTAAGTCTCATGGCCCTCTATCAGAATCCAGAGTTTCGAGAAGATTGGGGATACTTAATTTTTCGCCCAAAAAAAAAAAAAAACGTAAGGGGTAACACTGTCGTTTTTTTTTCGGGTCGAAATTTTGAGTTTCGATATCTCAGCTCTGGAAGGGTCTAGAGCCTCCATTGTTGCACTCAGGTCTAAGTCTCATGGCCCTCTATCAGAATCCAGAGTTTTGAGAAGATTGGGGATACTTAATTTTTCGCCCCCAAAAAAAAAAACGTAAGGGGTAACACTGTCATTTTTTTTTCGGGTCGAAATTTTGAGTTTTGATATCTCAGCTCTGGAAGGGTCTAGAGCCTCCATTGTTGCACTCAGGTCTAAGTCTCATGGCCCTCTATCAGAATCCAGAGTTTTGAGAAGATTATGGATAATTTTTCGCCCAAAAAAAAAAAAAAACGTAAGGGGTAACACTGTCGTTTTTTTTCGAGTCGAAATTTGGAGTTTTGATATCTCAGCTCTGTTTCACTCAGGTCTAAGTCTCATGGCCCTCTATCAGAATCCAGAGTTTCGAGAAGATTGGGGATACTTAATTTTTCGCCCAAAAAAAAAAAACCGTAAGGGGTAACACTGTCGTTTTTTTTTCGGGTCGAAATTTTGAGTTTCGATATCTCAGCTCTGGAAGGGTCTAGAGCCTCCATTTTTGCACTCAGGTGTAATTCTCAGTGCCCTCTATCAGAATCCAGAGTTTCGAGAAGATTGGGGATACTTAATTTTTCACCCCAAAAAAAAAAACATAAGGGGTAACACTTTCGTTTTTTTTTCGGGTCGAAATTTTGAGTTTCGATATCTCAGCTCTGGAAGGGTCTAGAGCCTCCATTTTTGCACTCAGGTGTAAGTCTCAGTGCCCTCTATCAGAATCCAGAGTTTCGAGAAGATTGGGGATACTCAATTTTTCGCCCAAAAAAAAAAAACGTAAGGAGTAACACTGTCGTTTTTTTTTTCGGGTCGAAATTTTGAGTTTCGATATCTCAGCTCTGGAAGGGTCTAGAGCCTCCATTTTTGCACTCAGGTGTAAGTCTCAGTGCCCTCTATCAGAATCCAGAGTTTCGAAAAGATTGGGGATACTTAATTTTTCGCCCCCCAAAAAAAAACGTTAGGGGTAACACTGTCGTTTTTTTTTTCGGGTCGAAATTTTGAGTTTCGATATCTCAGCTCTGGAAGGGTCTAGATTCTACATTTTTGCACTCAGGTGTAAGTCTCATGGCCCTCTATCAGAATCCAGAGTTTCGAGAAGATTGGGGATACTTAATTTTTCGCCCAAAAAAAAAAAACGTAAGGGGTAACACTGTCGTTTTTTTTTCGGGTCGAAATTTTGAGTTTCGATATCTCAGCTCTGGAAGGGTCTAGAGCCTCCATTTTTGCACTCAGGTGTAAGTCTCAGTGCCCTCTATCAGAATCCAGAGTTTCGAGAAGATTGGGGATACTTTATTTTTCGCCCAAAAAAAAAAACGTAAGGGGTAACACTGTCGTTTTTTTTTCGGGTCGAAATTTTGAGTTTCGATATCTCAGCTCTGGAAGGGTCTAGAGCCTCCATTTTTGCACTCAGGTGTAAGTCTCAGTGCCCTCTATCAGAATCCAGAGTTTCGAGAAGATTGGGGATACTTAATTTTTCGCCCCAAAAAAAAAAAACATAAGGGGTAACAATGTCGTTTTTTTTTTCGGGTAGAAATTTTGAGTTTCGATATTTCAGCTCTGGAAGGGTCTAGAGCCTCCATTTTTGCACTCAGGTGTAAGTCTCAGTGCCCTCTATCAGAATCCAGAGTTTCGAGAAGATTGGGGATACTTAATTTTTCGCCCAAAAAAAAACAAACGTAAGGGGTAACACTGTCGTTTTTTTTTCGGGTCGAAATTTTGAGTTTCGATATCTCAGCTCTGGAAGGGTCTAGAGCCTCCATTTTTGCACTCAGGTGCAAGTCTCAGTGCCCTCTATCAGAATCCAGAGTTTCGAGAAGATTGGGGATACTTAATTTTTCGCCCCAAAAAAAAAAACGTAAGGGGTAACACTGTCGTTTTTTTTCGGGTCGAAATTTTGAGTTTCGATATCTCAGCTCTGGAAGGGTCTAGAGCCTCCATTTTTGCACTCAGGTGTAAGTCTCAGTCTCCTCTATCAGAATCCAGAGTTTCGAGAAGATTGGGGATACTTAATTTTTCGCCCAAAAAAAAAAACGTAAGGGGTAACACTGTCGTTTTTTTTTTCGGGTCGAAATTTTGAGTTTCGATATCTCAGCTCTGGAAGGGTCTAGAGCCTCCATTTTTGCACTCAGGTGTAAGTCTCAGTGCCCTCTATCAGAATCCAGAGTTTCGAGAAGATTGGGGATACTTAATTTTTCGCCCAAAAAAAAAAAACGTAAGGGGTAACACTGTGGTTTTTTTTTCGGGTCGAAATTTTGAGTTTCGATATCTCAGCTCTGGAAGGGTCTAGAGCCTCCATTTTTGCACTCAGGTCGAAGTCTCATGGCCCTCTATCAGAATCCAGAGTTTTGAGAAGATTGGCGATATTTAATTTTTCGCCCCAAAAAAAACGTAAGGGGTAACACTGCCTCGAAATTTTGAGTTTCGATATCTCAGCTCTGGAAGGGTCTAGAGCTCAGGTCGAAGTCTCATGGCCCTCTATCAGAATCCAGATGGACTAATTTTTCGCCCCCCAAAAAAAAAACTTAAGGGGTAACACTGTCGTTTTTTTTTCGGGTCGAAGATTGGCGATATTTAATTTTTCGCCCCAAAAAAAACGTAAGGGGTAACACTGTCGTTTTTTTTCTGGTCGAAATTTTGAGTTTCGATATCTCAGCTCTGGAAGGGTCTAGAGCCTCCATTGTTGCACTCAGGTCTAAGTCTCATGGCCCTCTATCAGAATCCAGAGTTTTGAGAAGATTGGGGATACTTAATTTTTCGCCCCCCAAAAAAAAAACTTAAGGGGTAACACTGTCGTTTTTTTTTCGGGTCGAAATTTTGAGTTTTGATATCTCAGCTCTGGAAGGGTCTAGAGCCTCCATTGTTGCACTCAGGTCTAAGTCTCATGGCCCTCTATCAGAATCCAGAGTTTTGAGAAGATTATGGATACTTAATTTTTCGCCCAAAAAAAAAAAAAAAAAACGTAAGGGGTAACACTGTCGTTTTTTTTTCGAGTCGAAATTTGGAGTTTTGATATCTCAGCTCTGGAAGGGTCTAGAGCCTCCATTGTTTCACTCAGGTCTAAGTCTCATGGCCCTCTATCAGAATCCAGAGTTTTGAGAAGATTGGGGATACTTAATTTTTCGCCCAAAAAAAAAACAAAAAAAAACGTAAGGGGTAACATTGTCGTTTTTTTTTCTGGTCGAAATTTTAAGTTTCGATATCTGAGCTCTGGAAGGGTCTAGAGCCTCCATTGTTGCACTCAGGTCTAAGTCTCATGGCCCTCTATCAGAATCCAGAGTTTTGAGAAGATTAGGGATACTTAATTTTTCGCCCCAAAAAAAAAAAAAAAAACGTAAGGGGTAACACTGTCGTTTTTTTTTCGGGTCGAAATTTGGAGTTTTGATATCTCAGCTCTGGAAGGGTCTAGAGCCTCCATTTTTGCACTCAGGTCTAAGTCTCATGGCCCTCTATCAGAATCCAGAGTTTTGAGAAGATTGGGGATACTTAATTTTTCGCCCAAAAAAAAAAACGTAAGGGGTAACACTGTCGTTTTTTTTTCTGGTCGAAATTTTGAGTTTCGATATCTCAGCTCTGGAAGAGTCTAGAGCCTCCATTGTTGCACTCAGGTCTAAGTCTCATGGCCCTCTATCAGAATCCAGAGTTTTGAGAAGATTGGGGATACTTAATTTTTTTCGCCCAAAAAAAAAACGTAAGGGGTAACACTGTCCTTTTTTTTTCGGGTCGAAATTTTGAGTTTCGATATCTGAGCTCTGGAAGGGTCTAGAGCCTCCATTGTTGCACTCAGGTCTAAGTCTCCTGGCCCTCTATCAGAAACCAGAGTTTTGAGAAGATTGGGGATACTTAATTTTTCGCCCAAAAAAAAAACGTAAGGGGTAACACTGTCGTTTTTTTTTTTCTGGTCGAAATTTTGAGTTTCAATATCTCAGCTCTGGAAGAGTCTAGAGCCTCCATTTTTGCACTCAGGTCTAAGTCTCATGGCTCTCTATCAGAATCCAGAGTTTTTAGAAGATTAGGGATACTTAATTTTTCACCCAAAAAAAAAAAAACGTAAGGGGTAACACTGTGTTTTTTTTTCGGGTCGAAATTTTGAGTTTCGATATCTCAGCTCTGGAAGGGTCTAGAGCCTCCATTGTTGCACTCAGGTCTAAGTCTCATGGCCCTCTATCAGAATCCAGAGTTTTGAAAAGATTGGGGATACTTAATTTTTTTCGCCCAAAAAAAAATACGTAAGGGGTAACACTGTCGTGTTTTTTTCGGGTCGAAATTTTGAGTTTTGATATCTCAGCTCTGGAAGGGTCTAGAGCCTCCATTTTTGCACTCAGGTGTAAGTCTCAGTGCCCTCTATCAGAATCCAGAGTTTCGAGAAGATTGGGGATACTTAATTTTTCGCCCCCAAAAAAAACCGTAAGGGGTAACACTGTCGTTTTTTTTTCGGGTCGAAATTTTGAGTTTCGATATCTCAGCTCTGGAAGGGTCTAGAGCCTCCATTTTTGCACTCAGTTGTAAGTCTCAGTGCCCTCTACCAGAATGCAGAGTTTCGAGAAGATTGGGGATACTTAATTTTTCGCCCAAAAAAAAAAAAACATAAGGGGTAACACTGTCGTTTTTTTTTTCGGGTAGAAATTTTGAGTTTCGATATTTCAGCTCTGGAAGGGTCTAGAGCCTCCATTTTTGCACTCAGGTGTAAGTCTCAGTGCCCTCTATCAGAATCCAGAGTTTCGAGAAGATTGGGGATACTTAATTTTTCGCCCAAAAAAAAAAAAACATAAGCGGTAACACTGTCGTTTTTTTTTCGGGTAGAAATTTTGAGTTTCGATATTTCAGCTCTGGAAGGGTCTAGAGCCTCCATTTTTGCACTCAGGTGTAAGTCTCAGTGCCCTCTATCAGAATCCAGAGTTTCGAGAAGATTGGGGATACTTAATTTTTCGCCCAAAAAAAAAAACGTAAGGGGTAACACTGTCGTTTTTTTTTCGGGTCGAAATTTTGAGTTTCGATATCTCAGCTCTGGAAGGGTCTAGAGCCTCCATTTTTGCACTCAGGTGTAAGTCTCAGTGCCCTCTATCAGAATCCAGAGTTTCGAGAAGATTGGGGATACTTAATTTTTCGCCCAAAAAAAAAAACGTAAGGGGTAACACTGTCGTTTTTTTTTCGGGTCGAAATTTTGAGTTTCCATATCTCAGCTCTGGAAGGGTCTAGAGCCTCCATTTTTGCACTCAGATGTAAGTCTCAGTGCCCTCTATCAGAATCCAGAGTTTCGAGAAGATTGGGGATACTTAATTTTTCGCCCAAAAAAAAAAAAACGTAAGGGATAACTGTCGTTTTTTTTTTCGGGTCGAAATTTTGAGTTTCGATATCTCAGCTCTGGAAGGGTCTAGAGCCTCCATTTTTGCACTCAGGTGTAAGTCTCATGGCCCTCTATCAGAATCCAGAGTTTCGAGAAGATTGGGGATACTTAATTTTTCGCCCCAAAAAAAAAAAACGTAAGGGGTAACACTGTCGTTTTTTTTCGGGTCGAAATTTGGAGTTTCGATATCTCAGCTCTGGAAGGGTCTAGAGCCTCCATTGTTGCACTCAGGTCTAAGTCTCATGGCCCTCTATCAGAATCCAGAGTTTTGAGAAGATTGGCGATACTTAATTTTTCGCCCCAAAAAAAAAAAGACGTAAGGGGTAACACTGTCGTTTTTTTTTTCTGGTCGAAATTTTGAGTTTCGATATCTTAGCTCTGGAAGGGTCTAGAGCCTCCATTGTTGCACTCAGGTCTAAGTCTCATGGCCCTCTATCAGAATCCAGAGTTTTGAGAAGATTGGGGATACTTAATTTTTCGCCCAAAAAAAAAACGTAAGGGGTAACACTGTCGTTTTTTTTTCGGGTCGAAATTTTGAGTTTCGATATCTCAGCACTGGAAGAGTCTAGAGCCTCTATTGTTGCACTCAGGTCTAAGTCTCATGGCCCTCTATCAGAATCCAGAGTTTTGAGAAGATTGGGGATACTTAATTTTTCGCCCAAAAAAAAAAAACGTAAGGGGTAACACTGTCGTTTTTTTTTCGGGTCGAAATTTTTAGTTTCGATATCTCAGCACTGGAAGAGTCTAGAGCCTCCATTGTTGCACTCAGGTCTAAGTCTCATGGCCCTCTATCAGAATCCAGAGTTTTGAGAAGATTGGGGATACTTAATTTTTCGCCCAAAAAAAAAAAACGTAAGGGGTAACACTGTCGTTTTTTTTTCTGGTCAAAATTTTGAGTTTCGATATCTCAGCTCTGGAAGAGTCTAGAGCCTCCATTGTTGCACTCAGGTCTAAGTCTCATGGCTCTCTATCAGAATCCAGAGTTTTGAGAAGATTAGGGATACTTAATTTTTCGCCCAAAAAAAAAAACGTAAGGGGTAACACTGTCGTTTTTTTTTTCGAGTCGAAATTTTGAGTTTCGATATCTCAGCACTGGAAGAGTCTAGAGCCTCCATTGTTGCACTCAGGTCTAAGTCTCATGGCCCTCTATCAGAATCCAGAGTTTTGAGAAGATTGGGGATACTTAATTTTTCGCCCAAAAAAAAAACGTAAGGGGTAACACTGTCGTTTTTTTTTCTGGTCAAAATTTTGAGTTTCGATATCTCAGCTCTGGAAGGGTCTAGAGCCTCCATTGTTGCACTCAGGTCTAAGTCTCATGGCCCTCTATCAGAATCCAGAGTTTCGAGAAGATTGGGGATACTCAATTTTTCGCCCAAAAAAAAAAAACGTAAGGAGTAACACTGTCGTTTTTTTTTTCGGGTCGAAATTTTGAGTTTCGATATCTCAGCTCTGGAAGGGTCTAGAGCCTCCATTTTTGCACTCAGGTGTAAGTCTCAGTGCCCTCTATCAGAATCCAGAGTTTCGAAAAGATTGGGGATACTTAATTTTTCGCCCCCCAAAAAAAAACGTTAGGGGTAACACTGTCGTTTTTTTTTTCGGGTCGAAATTTTGAGTTTCGATATCTCAGCTCTGGAAGGGTCTAGATTCTACATTTTTGCACTCAGGTGTAAGTCTCATGGCCCTCTATCAGAATCCAGAGTTTCGAGAAGATTGGGGATACTTAATTTTTCGCCCAAAAAAAAAAAAACGTAAGGGGTAACACTGTCGTTTTTTTTTCGGGTCGAAATTTTGAGTTTCGATATCTCAGCTCTGGAAGGGTCTAGAGCCTCCATTTTTGCACTCAGGTGTAAGTCTCAGTGCCCTCTATCAGAATCCAGAGTTTCGAGAAGATTGGGGATACTTTATTTTTCGCCCAAAAAAAAAAACGTAAGGGGTAACACTGTCGTTTTTTTTTCGGGTCGAAATTTTGAGTTTCGATATCTCAGCTCTGGAAGGGTCTAGAGCCTCCATTTTTGCACTCAGGTGTAAGTCTCAGTGCCCTCTATCAGAATCCAGAGTTTCGAGAAGATTGGGGATACTTAATTTTTCGCCCCAAAAAAAAAAAACATAAGGGGTAACAATGTCGTTTTTTTTTTCGGGTAGAAATTTTGAGTTTCGATATTTCAGCTCTGGAAGGGTCTAGAGCCTCCATTTTTGCACTCAGGTGTAAGTCTCAGTGCCCTCTATCAGAATCCAGAGTTTCGAGAAGATTGGGGATACTTAATTTTTCGCCCAAAAAAAAACAAACGTAAGGGGTAACACTGTCGTTTTTTTTTCGGGTCGAAATTTTGAGTTTCGATATCTCAGCTCTGGAAGGGTCTAGAGCCTCCATTTTTGCACTCAGGTGCAAGTCTCAGTGCCCTCTATCAGAATCCAGAGTTTCGAGAAGATTGGGGATACTTAATTTTTCGCCCCAAAAAAAAAAACGTAAGGGGTAACACTGTCGTTTTTTTTCGGGTCGAAATTTTGAGTTTCGATATCTCAGCTCTGGAAGGGTCTAGAGCCTCCATTTTTGCACTCAGGTGTAAGTCTCAGTCTCCTCTATCAGAATCCAGAGTTTCGAGAAGATTGGGGATACTTAATTTTTCGCCCAAAAAAAAAAACGTAAGGGGTAACACTGTCGTTTTTTTTTTCGGGTCGAAATTTTGAGTTTCGATATCTCAGCTCTGGAAGGGTCTAGAGCCTCCATTTTTGCACTCAGGTGTAAGTCTCAGTGCCCTCTATCAGAATCCAGAGTTTCGAGAAGATTGGGGATACTTAATTTTTCGCCCAAAAAAAAAAAACGTAAGGGGTAACACTGTGGTTTTTTTTTCGGGTCGAAATTTTGAGTTTCGATATCTCAGCTCTGGAAGGGTCTAGAGCCTCCATTTTTGCACTCAGGTCGAAGTCTCATGGCCCTCTATCAGAATCCAGAGTTTTGAGAAGATTGGCGATATTTAATTTTTCGCCCCAAAAAAAACGTAAGGGGTAACACTGTCGTTTTTTTTCTGGTCGAAATTTTGAGTTTCGATATCTCAGCTCTGGAAGGGTCTAGAGCCTCCATTGTTGCACTCAGGTCTAAGTCTCATGGCCCTCTATCAGAATCCAGAGTTTTGAGAAGATTGGGGATACTTAATTTTTCGCCCCCCAAAAAAAAAACTTAAGGGGTAACACTGTCGTTTTTTTTTCGGGTCGAAATTTTGAGTTTTGATATCTCAGCTCTGGAAGGGTCTAGAGCCTCCATTGTTGCACTCAGGTCTAAGTCTCATGGCCCTCTATCAGAATCCAGAGTTTTGAGAAGATTATGGATACTTAATTTTTCGCCCAAAAAAAAAAAAAAAAACGTAAGGGGTAACACTGTCGTTTTTTTTTCGAGTCGAAATTTGGAGTTTTGATATCTCAGCTCTGGAAGGGTCTAGAGCCTCCATTGTTTCACTCAGGTCTAAGTCTCATGGCCCTCTATCAGAATCCAGAGTTTTGAGAAGATTGGGGATACTTAATTTTTCGCCCAAAAAAAAAACAAAAAAAAACGTAAGGGGTAACATTGTCGTTTTTTTTTCTGGTCGAAATTTTAAGTTTCGATATCTGAGCTCTGGAAGGGTCTAGAGCCTCCATTGTTGCACTCAGGTCTAAGTCTCATGGCCCTCTATCAGAATCCAGAGTTTTGAGAAGATTAGGGATACTTAATTTTTCGCCCCAAAAAAAAAAAAAAAAACGTAAGGGGTAACACTGTCGTTTTTTTTTCGGGTCGAAATTTGGAGTTTTGATATCTCAGCTCTGGAAGGGTCTAGAGCCTCCATTTTTGCACTCAGGTCTAAGTCTCATGGCCCTCTATCAGAATCCAGAGTTTTGAGAAGATTGGGGATACTTAATTTTTCGCCCAAAAAAAAAAACGTAAGGGGTAACACTGTCGTTTTTTTTTCTGGTCGAAATTTTGAGTTTCGATATCTCAGCTCTGGAAGAGTCTAGAGCCTCCATTGTTGCACTCAGGTCTAAGTCTCATGGCCCTCTATCAGAATCCAGAGTTTTGAGAAGATTGGGGATACTTAATTTTTTTCGCCCAAAAAAAAAACGTAAGGGGTAACACTGTCCTTTTTTTTTCGGGTCGAAATTTTGAGTTTCGATATCTGAGCTCTGGAAGGGTCTAGAGCCTCCATTGTTGCACTCAGGTCTAAGTCTCCTGGCCCTCTATCAGAAACCAGAGTTTTGAGAAGATTGGGGATACTTAATTTTTCGCCCAAAAAAAAAACGTAAGGGGTAACACTGTCGTTTTTTTTTTTCTGGTCGAAATTTTGAGTTTCAATATCTCAGCTCTGGAAGAGTCTAGAGCCTCCATTTTTGCACTCAGGTCTAAGTCTCATGGCTCTCTATCAGAATCCAGAGTTTTTAGAAGATTAGGGATACTTAATTTTTCACCCAAAAAAAAAAAAACGTAAGGGGTAACACTGTGTTTTTTTTTCGGGTCGAAATTTTGAGTTTCGATATCTCAGCTCTGGAAGGGTCTAGAGCCTCCATTGTTGCACTCAGGTCTAAGTCTCATGGCCCTCTATCAGAATCCAGAGTTTTGAAAAGATTGGGGATACTTAATTTTTTTCGCCCAAAAAAAAATACGTAAGGGGTAACACTGTCGTGTTTTTTTCGGGTCGAAATTTTGAGTTTTGATATCTCAGCTCTGGAAGGGTCTAGAGCCTCCATTTTTGCACTCAGGTGTAAGTCTCAGTGCCCTCTATCAGAATCCAGAGTTTCGAGAAGATTGGGGATACTTAATTTTTCGCCCCCAAAAAAAACCGTAAGGGGTAACACTGTCGTTTTTTTTTCGGGTCGAAATTTTGAGTTTCGATATCTCAGCTCTGGAAGGGTCTAGAGCCTCCATTTTTGCACTCAGTTGTAAGTCTCAGTGCCCTCTACCAGAATGCAGAGTTTCGAGAAGATTGGGGATACTTAATTTTTCGCCCAAAAAAAAAAAAACATAAGGGGTAACACTGTCGTTTTTTTTTTCGGGTAGAAATTTTGAGTTTCGATATTTCAGCTCTGGAAGGGTCTAGAGCCTCCATTTTTGCACTCAGGTGTAAGTCTCAGTGCCCTCTATCAGAATCCAGAGTTTCGAGAAGATTGGGGATACTTAATTTTTCGCCCAAAAAAAAAAAACATAAGCGGTAACACTGTCGTTTTTTTTTCGGGTAGAAATTTTGAGTTTCGATATTTCAGCTCTGGAAGGGTCTAGAGCCTCCATTTTTGCACTCAGGTGTAAGTCTCAGTGCCCTCTATCAGAATCCAGAGTTTCGAGAAGATTGGGGATACTTAATTTTTCGCCCAAAAAAAAAAACGTAAGGGGTAACACTGTGGTTTTTTTTTCGGGTCGAAATTTTGAGTTTCGATATCTCAGCTCTGGAAGGGTCTAGAGCCTCCATTTTTGCACTCAGGTCGAAGTCTCATGGCCCTCTATCAGAATCCAGAGTTTTGAGAAGATTGGCGATATTTAATTTTTCGCCCCAAAAAAAACGTAAGGGGTAACACTGTCGTTTTTTTTCTGGTCGAAATTTTGAGTTTCGATATCTCAGCTCTGGAAGGGTCTAGAGCCTCCATTGTTGCACTCAGGTCTAAGTCTCATGGCCCTCTATCAGAATCCAGAGTTTTGAGAAGATTGGGGATACTTAATTTTTCGCCCCCCAAAAAAAAAACTTAAGGGGTAACACTGTCGTTTTTTTTTCGGGTCGAAATTTTGAGTTTTGATATCTCAGCTCTGGAAGGGTCTAGAGCCTCCATTGTTGCACTCAGGTCTAAGTCTCATGGCCCTCTATCAGAATCCAGAGTTTTGAGAAGATTATGGATACTTAATTTTTCGCCCAAAAAAAAAAAAAAAAAACGTAAGGGGTAACACTGTCGTTTTTTTTTCGAGTCGAAATTTGGAGTTTTGATATCTCAGCTCTGGAAGGGTCTAGAGCCTCCATTGTTTCACTCAGGTCTAAGTCTCATGGCCCTCTATCAGAATCCAGAGTTTTGAGAAGATTGGGGATACTTAATTTTTCGCCCAAAAAAAAAACAAAAAAAAACGTAAGGGGTAACATTGTCGTTTTTTTTTCTGGTCGAAATTTTAAGTTTCGATATCTGAGCTCTGGAAGGGTCTAGAGCCTCCATTGTTGCACTCAGGTCTAAGTCTCATGGCCCTCTATCAGAATCCAGAGTTTTGAGAAGATTAGGGATACTTAATTTTTCGCCCCAAAAAAAAAAAAAAAAACGTAAGGGGTAACACTGTCGTTTTTTTTTCGGGTCGAAATTTGGAGTTTTGATATCTCAGCTCTGGAAGGGTCTAGAGCCTCCATTTTTGCACTCAGGTCTAAGTCTCATGGCCCTCTATCAGAATCCAGAGTTTTGAGAAGATTGGGGATACTTAATTTTTCGCCCAAAAAAAAAAACGTAAGGGGTAACACTGTCGTTTTTTTTTCTGGTCGAAATTTTGAGTTTCGATATCTCAGCTCTGGAAGAGTCTAGAGCCTCCATTGTTGCACTCAGGTCTAAGTCTCATGGCCCTCTATCAGAATCCAGAGTTTTGAGAAGATTGGGGATACTTAATTTTTTTCGCCCAAAAAAAAAACGTAAGGGGTAACACTGTCCTTTTTTTTTCGGGTCGAAATTTTGAGTTTCGATATCTGAGCTCTGGAAGGGTCTAGAGCCTCCATTGTTGCACTCAGGTCTAAGTCTCCTGGCCCTCTATCAGAAACCAGAGTTTTGAGAAGATTGGGGATACTTAATTTTTCGCCCAAAAAAAAAACGTAAGGGGTAACACTGTCGTTTTTTTTTTTCTGGTCGAAATTTTGAGTTTCAATATCTCAGCTCTGGAAGAGTCTAGAGCCTCCATTTTTGCACTCAGGTCTAAGTCTCATGGCTCTCTATCAGAATCCAGAGTTTTTAGAAGATTAGGGATACTTAATTTTTCACCCAAAAAAAAAAAAACGTAAGGGGTAACACTGTGTTTTTTTTTCGGGTCGAAATTTTGAGTTTCGATATCTCAGCTCTGGAAGGGTCTAGAGCCTCCATTGTTGCACTCAGGTCTAAGTCTCATGGCCCTCTATCAGAATCCAGAGTTTTGAAAAGATTGGGGATACTTAATTTTTTTCGCCCAAAAAAAAATACGTAAGGGGTAACACTGTCGTGTTTTTTTCGGGTCGAAATTTTGAGTTTTGATATCTCAGCTCTGGAAGGGTCTAGAGCCTCCATTTTTGCACTCAGGTGTAAGTCTCAGTGCCCTCTATCAGAATCCAGAGTTTCGAGAAGATTGGGGATACTTAATTTTTCGCCCCCAAAAAAAACCGTAAGGGGTAACACTGTCGTTTTTTTTTCGGGTCGAAATTTTGAGTTTCGATATCTCAGCTCTGGAAGGGTCTAGAGCCTCCATTTTTGCACTCAGTTGTAAGTCTCAGTGCCCTCTACCAGAATGCAGAGTTTCGAGAAGATTGGGGATACTTAATTTTTCGCCCAAAAAAAAAAAAACATAAGGGGTAACACTGTCGTTTTTTTTTTCGGGTAGAAATTTTGAGTTTCGATATTTCAGCTCTGGAAGGGTCTAGAGCCTCCATTTTTGCACTCAGGTGTAAGTCTCAGTGCCCTCTATCAGAATCCAGAGTTTCGAGAAGATTGGGGATACTTAATTTTTCGCCCAAAAAAAAAAAAACATAAGCGGTAACACTGTCGTTTTTTTTTCGGGTAGAAATTTTGAGTTTCGATATTTCAGCTCTGGAAGGGTCTAGAGCCTCCATTTTTGCACTCAGGTGTAAGTCTCAGTGCCCTCTATCAGAATCCAGAGTTTCGAGAAGATTGGGGATACTTAATTTTTCGCCCAAAAAAAAAAACGTAAGGGGTAACACTGTCGTTTTTTTTTCGGGTCGAAATTTTGAGTTTCGATATCTCAGCTCTGGAAGGGTCTAGAGCCTCCATTTTTGCACTCAGGTGTAAGTCTCAGTGCCCTCTATCAGAATCCAGAGTTTCGAGAAGATTGGGGATACTTAATTTTTCGCCCAAAAAAAAAAACGTAAGGGGTAACACTGTCGTTTTTTTTTCGGGTCGAAATTTTGAGTTTCCATATCTCAGCTCTGGAAGGGTCTAGAGCCTCCATTTTTGCACTCAGATGTAAGTCTCAGTGCCCTCTATCAGAATCCAGAGTTTCGAGAAGATTGGGGATACTTAATTTTTCGCCCAAAAAAAAAAAAACGTAAGGGATAACTGTCGTTTTTTTTTTCGGGTCGAAATTTTGAGTTTCGATATCTCAGCTCTGGAAGGGTCTAGAGCCTCCATTTTTGCACTCAGGTGTAAGTCTCATGGCCCTCTATCAGAATCCAGAGTTTCGAGAAGATTGGGGATACTTAATTTTTCGCCCCAAAAAAAAAAAACGTAAGGGGTAACACTGTCGTTTTTTTTCGGGTCGAAATTTGGAGTTTCGATATCTCAGCTCTGGAAGGGTCTAGAGCCTCCATTGTTGCACTCAGGTCTAAGTCTCATGGCCCTCTATCAGAATCCAGAGTTTTGAGAAGATTGGCGATACTTAATTTTTCGCCCCAAAAAAAAAAAGACGTAAGGGGTAACACTGTCGTTTTTTTTTTCTGGTCGAAATTTTGAGTTTCGATATCTTAGCTCTGGAAGGGTCTAGAGCCTCCATTGTTGCACTCAGGTCTAAGTCTCATGGCCCTCTATCAGAATCCAGAGTTTTGAGAAGATTGGGGATACTTAATTTTTCGCCCAAAAAAAAAACGTAAGGGGTAACACTGTCGTTTTTTTTTCGGGTCGAAATTTTGAGTTTCGATATCTCAGCACTGGAAGAGTCTAGAGCCTCTATTGTTGCACTCAGGTCTAAGTCTCATGGCCCTCTATCAGAATCCAGAGTTTTGAGAAGATTGGGGATACTTAATTTTTCGCCCAAAAAAAAAAAACGTAAGGGGTAACACTGTCGTTTTTTTTTCGGGTCGAAATTTTTAGTTTCGATATCTCAGCACTGGAAGAGTCTAGAGCCTCCATTGTTGCACTCAGGTCTAAGTCTCATGGCCCTCTATCAGAATCCAGAGTTTTGAGAAGATTGGGGATACTTAATTTTTCGCCCAAAAAAAAAAAACGTAAGGGGTAACACTGTCGTTTTTTTTTCTGGTCAAAATTTTGAGTTTCGATATCTCAGCTCTGGAAGAGTCTAGAGCCTCCATTGTTGCACTCAGGTCTAAGTCTCATGGCTCTCTATCAGAATCCAGAGTTTTGAGAAGATTAGGGATACTTAATTTTTCGCCCAAAAAAAAAAACGTAAGGGGTAACACTGTCGTTTTTTTTTTCGAGTCGAAATTTTGAGTTTCGATATCTCAGCACTGGAAGAGTCTAGAGCCTCCATTGTTGCACTCAGGTCTAAGTCTCATGGCCCTCTATCAGAATCCAGAGTTTTGAGAAGATTGGGGATACTTAATTTTTCGCCCAAAAAAAAAACGTAAGGGGTAACACTGTCGTTTTTTTTTCTGGTCAAAATTTTGAGTTTCGATATCTCAGCTCTGGAAGGGTCTAGAGCCTCCATTGTTGCACTCAGGTCTAAGTTTCATGGCCCTCTATCAGAATGCAGAGTTTTGAGAAGATTGGGGATACTTAATTTTTCGACCCCAAAAAAAAAAAAACGACAGTGGTACCCCTTTTGGGTTTTTTTTGCACCGAAAAAGTGGAGGCTCTAGACCCTTCCAGAGCGGAGATATGGACATCCCATGTAGCATTATGCCATTATAAAAATAGTAAAAAATAAGTTTCTCCAATGTACTTGAAACTCTGGATTCTGATAGAGGGCCATGATACTTAGACCTGAGTGCAAAATTGAGGCTTTAGACCCTTCCAGAGCTGAGATATTGAGATCCCACGTAGCATTTATGCCATTATAAATATCTCAATATCTCAGCTCTGGAAGGTTCTAGTGCCTCCATTTTTGCACTCAAGTCTAAGTCCCATGACCCTCTATCAGAATCCAGAGTTTCAAGAAGATCAGAGCAACTCAAAATTTTGACCCCCCAAAAAAAAACGACAGTGGTACCCCTTTCGGGTTTTTTTTGCACCGAAAAAGTGGAGGCTCTAGACCCTTCCAGAGCGGAGATATGGACATCCCATGTAGCATTATGCCATTATAAAAATAGTGGGTTCGTGGACGGTGGAAGTATGGGATGGCGTTTGGTGCTACGGACTCAGGGGCCCCAGCTGAGTGCAGTAAATTAGTTTTTATCATGAAAGAAACTTTAATTAAAATGTCCAAAAAATACACTACCCAAATCCCCATTTAATAGATTGTAGGCGGGATTCTGTCCAATTGCAGCTTATTGCATGAAAGCTGGGGTTAGTACTTTTCAAATATAGTGGGTTATTGGACAAAAGGTGGGTTCTTGGACAGTGGAATTATGGGATGGCATTTGGTGCCACGGACTCAGGGGGCCCCTCTGAGTGCAGTAAAATGGTTTTCATTATGACAGGAACTTTATTTAAAATGTCCATCAAATACACTACCCAAATCCCCATTCAATAGATTGCTGGTGGGATTCTGTCCAATTGCAGCTTATTGCATGAAGGCCGGGGTTAGTTTATTTAAAAATAGAAAAAAATGTCTATCAAAATCACTACCCGAATCCCCATTCAATAGATTGCCGGTGGGACCGCGTCCAATTGCAGCATATTGAATTAACTGCGGAAAAACTTTTAAAAAATATAGTGGGTTATTGGACAAATAGTGGGTTAGTGGGACGGGGGAGTGGCCCGGGGTTGGTCCCGTGACATTTGGAAAATATAGTGGGTTATTGGACAAATAGTCGGTTCGTGGGACGGGGGCGTGTCAGTGGGTGGGGGAGGCCGGTCGCTGGACGCCCTGTGGAAGCAGTGGTCGGTCGGACGAATAGTGGGTTCATGGGACGTTTCGAGGGTGGCTCCACAGAGGGGGCCTTGGCGGAACTGCCTCGGGGGTCCCTAAACTTCGGGCTCCTCCCGTCAGCCCCCCGGGGGGTCGAGGCATGCCCGACCCGCCCGCCCGCCTCGCCCCTTTCGCCGAGGCCCGGGGCCACCATCGGCCGGTCCCCTAAAAATTTCGGGGGGCCGGCGCACTCGTCCGCCAACCCATGTCCGTTTGCCTACGGCCCAAGGACGGAATGGACCTTTTTGTCGGCCTTGGACTAGCTAGAGTTACTGGAAATCGAAATACAGTGACTTGCTGGCAACGTCCTGCCAGTAGGACATGACTCTAACAGGAAATGACTCTAACATGAATGCATTGATTGATTCCTAGGTTTATTTTGTTATGAATAAACAAATGTGCAATATAAAGGAAAAACCTTGCGATTAAAGTTGTAATGTTATAATGTTCAAGTTTTTGTTCTAAAAAAGAAAGATGCACACAGAAAATGATTCAGATTGATTGATTGATTCGAATATATTTAGTTTGTTACAAACAATGTGCAATCTGTAAAACAAAAACCTCAAAATTATAGTTGAAATGGTAAACTGCTGGAATTTTTTTGACCTTGAGAAAAAGCTTAAACTATAGACCAACAAATTTTATGTTTATTAATTTATTTCATGTTGGTACATTTTTGGGAAGTACACCTGTTTTGACCTGATGTCCATTGGGATGGACAAAAAAAAAATCACAATAAAAGCAATTATATAATTTTTTTTTTTCATTTGTTTTCATTTATAGAAACCTCATGAGCTGGGAAAATGTACTTTTATATTTTTCAGAAACTTGAAACATAATTCAGGTCTGAGGGGGTTAAGAATTGTCCTCTGTATATACTAGTCATCGTTGTAGTCTAAAATGTAGCAGCATTTACCCATTATACCGTCAGGTGGCAGTCTTAGCCCAACATACTTGGACTAAAAACCTAATGCTGTGGTAACTTCCATCGTCAAACATGAGTTCAAACAAGAAACATGACTACAAAAACCCACACATCATAAAACAAATCAACATGACACTTTATTTTTTATTCAATAAATAATTTACAGTATTTACAGGTGGTGTGTGGCACCGCTTTAGTCCTACATAGAAAAACAGACTAAGCTGTCTGGTATCTCCCATTCAATGTTAATACATTTGAAAAAGTTATCCACTTTTCTTTAGCGTTACAAGTCTGATAACCTTTTTCACCATCAAGTTAAAACCATGTAAGAGCTAGGTTAAAGAGAATAAAAACATAAAGTGCTTTTGTAATAAACAACACATGAACACCGCAAGTCACACGTTTCCTACCTAGTATTTAGTTTCTTTAGGAAGGTTGTCTCCTTTTTGCTCTTTTTTTCCAAATTAGATTGTACTAAGTCCCTTATCCTGTTTTTGTGATGTTTGTGTGTACACAATATTCCTTTAAACTTAAAGGTAAATTTCACTACACCCTCTGATGTACCAAAAAAAACCAGCACAAAATATTATTTGCCAAATCACACAAACGTATACGTCACGTTACACATATAAATCCAAAAAGCACTAACAACACAAGCACACTTAAACACAAAAGTCGTTACAATCATTTTGTATGCTTTCAAATGTCTCTTTAAAGCCATGAACTGCACCAACACAAGCTTTCTTAGCAGTAGTAAGGCTCGCAAAACTTTACAGTGTAAGAATAAATTACCGTGAAGTCTCTCAAAGCATTCCTTGTTTATAATTAACATCTAAACCATACTTTCAAAGGTCAAACTTTTTACTAAGAGAAATCAAACACTGGCAAGAGACAACTGTGACAGATGACATGATGATGTTAAGTGAACTTCACCTTCCACAAAGACCTTTCCAACAGTCCCTAAACATGGCCTATGAAATAATTACACCATCAAGGGTGCAGTTTCACTCTTCAAAATAGTGGTGCTATGCATCGTGTGACTTTAGCTCGCCAAAACTACTACAGCTATTTACAATACTGAGTTGCCAGTAATCCTGAGCCTCCTAATAGCTGGAGAGCGAATGCCCTCATTTCAAATGTCACAAGAAATGCATGGATGCAGATGAAAACAACAGCTCCTGCACTGGTCCATTCCACCACACTGTAGTTAGCAGCACCTTCCAATATTAGACACAATCAGGACATCTGGTCTGAGCCTAAATACTTAAGTGAACCACAAAGGCCCCATGAGAAAGACAAAATTCAGCTGTTTGGGAAATTGTTGGCACCATGGCTTGTTCTTTGGCAAAACGCCTTCGCCATAAATTCACAGATCTACAGAGTCGCGAGTTAAACGGGGCCTACAGCACAGCCACGTCGACACCCTTTTGAAATGGAGAGCAAGGCGTTGCTCTTTAAGAAATAGAAAGGATGATTGATTGATCTGCCTTGTGGGTCCCGTCTCAAACTGCAAATATTGTATGGAGAGACTTGGCTCTCTCCTGGATATATATGTTGATCGTTACCTACTGCAAAATGACATGAATATTTTTTCCATAAACATTTTTGTGCTATGTCTTGGGCCACACCATTGTATGGCTTGATTTCTCCCCCCCCCCCCCCCCCCCCCCCCGATTCGATGGCATTTTCTTTGTGAATAAAGTAAAGTTATTCTCAATGCGCCTGAAAAGTGTTCAGGCTGAATTCGAACACCCAATTTGACAATGGAGTGAATTCAATAAATATTTTTTTTCTTTCAAAAATTATAACACCTAAGCAGTACGAGTGTAGTTTAAAGTCTGCTTGACACCCCATTTTATATTTAAAATGTAAGGAAAGAGCTCTTGGCAGGCAGTAAAACTTCTTACTGACCCATGAACCACCACACCAGAGCTACATTAGGACCTTGGGTGCAATATACAGCTATTATGAAACACTTCACACACTCACACACAAGCATTCATACACATTTTTCTCTTGCACACACATAGACAAACTATACAAAAGGCATGATGTTATGGCCTATTAATCTTCTCCGTAGACAACACGACTTACTAGTCTGACACGGCCTAGGCCAGGGGGCTTTCACTAGGAAGCTACTTTTTCCAAATCTGAAGCTTCTTCAAAGAAAGAACTCCTGCCGGCCCTCCATTGTTTGGAGACGTTAATAAAAGCTCCTGTCCTGTCCTTCAACCTGGCTCCGGGAGACATACTTCACCTCTCACTTGGCATCAAGTGAACTGAAGACCATCTCCAAACTCTTCTTTCTGCCAAGGATCATCCGTCTCTCACTCCTGTCAGTGGCACGTCACTCTGGCGAGAGCAAGGATGGTTTCATCTGGCCCTCTCAGCACTGCCTTCTCTGTCATTGAGCAGTTATGAGATCAGCAGAGATGGCTGGATCTCCAGGAACGCTTCGGCTGTGGCCTTATGAATGAACATACGTGATGATAAGAGATGAGTCCATGACGTGATACAAGACACACAAGTGTGAAAGCCCTCAGCAGAAGCTCGGGCTCTAGCTGAGAAGCCCAGCCTCTGGTAGATGGAAGACAACACAGTGAGAGTAGCATTTCACATGCATACAGCTTCTGACAACCATCTAACGAGAATGGGGACTAGAGACAAATGGAACACGAGCCAGTCCAAAACTGTACGACAACAAGGCTGATGAGGACTAGGAAACTAAAACGGAATTTTTCGGAGGCAGAGTTGAATATTGTATCCTTTTCATAGAGGTGGTATTTGTCTTTGTTGGAGTGGAGCATTTTAACATCCTCAAAGGCATAGTAGGCCGCCAGGGTGAAGTTAATGTCCCCGGAAGATAGAAGGTCAAAAACACAGGATTGGAAGTACAAATCCTCCACTGGTAGACGTTCTTTGCACTTGGCCATGGCTGACTGATAAGTGAAGCCAGGGTTAGGACTGCCAGGCCGTCCCCTGCCTAAGCCGTGGCTCTCTGCTGCCCGTGCTCTGAAGGTCCTGAAGTCTATTCGCTGGTTGCCAGGGCAACCATGCAGGCAGAGGTAAAGATCCTGGTTATCCTGGTCCTCCACCGAATTCACAACCTCCTCTGGCATCCGCACCGCAAAGGTGAGGTAGCGGCCAACTTGCCGAACTACAATAGTGGTGCCAATATAGCGTGCCTGGATCTCCACATGTTGTCCGGGCACCTTCTCTACCACACGCAGGGTGTTGGCCCCGTGGCGGTCCCCTCCGTTCTTTGAACCATCAGCAAATGCAGCGGGAAGCTCGTCAGTTTCAGCATGGTACGTCTTCTGGTCTACACATTCTTGGAAGTTCTTGAAGATGATTGTTAACTGTGGTAAAGAAGTGAGAACAAATCATTGATAAGTCTATTTAAATTGTGCCATATTAAGATTAATTATTATTTTGGACATACATAGATTAAAACACCAGGAACAGAAAACAAACATTAACTGAATTGCATCATCTGTGCAAGTTAAAGGAGTAGTTCACTTTAAAAAAAACTTTTGCTGATAATTTACTCATCCCCATGTCATCCAAGATATCCATGTCATTCTTTCTTAAGTCGAAAAGAAATTAAGGTTTTTGATGAAACATATCCAGGATTTTTCTCCATATAACGCACTTTACTGGGAACCAAATGGTCCAAGGTTCAAAAGTTTCAGTGCAAACTGTTCAAAGGGCTTTAAACGATTCCAGACGATGAATAAGGGTCATATAAAGCAAAACGATCGCTCATTTTTTTATAAAAAGAAAAAAAGTTGAAGTTTTATAAGCTCAAATGGTCGCCTTGCTCTGTTCTATGATGCGCGTTCGTGACTCTCCTGTTCGAACTCATTTATCAAAATGAAAGATTTTTTTTTTCCGAACGAAATAAACTAGTTGACTCGGGAAAAGATTTGTTCATTTTGATGAACGAGTTCGAATAGGAGATTCATGAATGTGTATCACAGAACAAAGCAAGGCGACCATTTGAGCTTGTAAAACTTAAACTTTGTTATTTTTCTTTTTTAAATGAGCGATCGTTTCACTTGATATAACCCTTATTCATCGTCTGGAATCGTTTAAAGCCCTTTGAACAGTTTGCATTGAAACTGTCTTTTGGACCTTGAACCGTTTGGTTCCCATTGAAGTCCATTATTTGGAGAAAAATCCTGGATATGTTTCATCAAAAACCGACTGAAGAAAGAATGACATGGACATCTTGAATGACATGGGGGTGAGTAAATAATCAGCAAAAGTTGATTTTAAAAAAAGTGAACTACTCCTTTAACACCAGAATCAGATTCTAGAGAAAAATAGACAACAAATAAAGTGTGCAAAATTTTAAATGCTATATTTGTTAAAACAAAAGCAGGCAACAAACAGCTGCCAGACAGTGCTTTATGCACTATTGCATGTGGCAAAAGATGGTCACTACTCTATTCTGCATAACTGAGCCTTGTCTTTATAAAACCAGAGGACTGTGTAGTGCAGACCCTCCAAGCCCAGAAGCTTTCGTAATGTCACATTTCAGCAGCAGCTCAAGATACAGGGGGCCAATGTAAACGCACTCTGGAGAAACACAGGTCCAGTCTATGTTACAGCAGGCCTCAGTATGCAGACACAAAGACAATCCATTCATGCTGCTCAGAGCCTGCCTGTGAACCCCGGATTCAGCTCCAGGGAGTGGACTTGCGCCAGCTAGAGAGCACAGCCTGCACATGGGCTAATTAGAGAAGGCTGCTCCTACCTCTTGACTCCTCCAGCGAGCTAACATTAGGGGGCCAACGGACTGCTGACACATGTGTGACCTCGGGACGTCCCGGCTGCTCTGATCTCGCAAATGATGCATATGAGTGTGTGTCAACGTCCGAGTGGAGACTCAGTTTAGCCAAACCGCCCTATAATCACTAATGGTGCAGTGATCTGCCCCCTGTTGACAGCACCCAACCAAGGCTTGTTTAAAGCTATAGAAATCATGTCTAGTTTGCACATTCGCTTTTGTCTGTGAGCCACTGTCATTTAATTAAAAAACAGCCAACTTTACAAAAATATCATGATCCCTTCCCTTCCTACAAGAATGAACTGTGGGTCTTTCTACTTAATGGGGAATCATTAGAGGTTTTTGATGACAGAAAATTGCTCTACTTCTTAATGTGACTGAGTACAAAGTACTTGTGTTTTTCTGCAGAGAAAACAAAATTACTGCAGCCAAAAGGACATCAGACATAAACTTGTAGTCCTGTGCTTTCACCTTAGGCTCCACAGCTGGCTAAGCTTCCCAGTTTGCCCAATGAGCCGTAAAGCAAAACAATGATAATTTATGAGGTATGAGGGCCAACTAATGCAGAGAAAATATCAGCAGTTTCCTGTATGGACTGAGCACTTAGTTAAAACAACAAAACTCTTAAATCACACACAAATAATGGCAAGGACTGCCACAGATATAGTAACATTAGCCCACAAAATAAATAAATAAGACTCTTGAGCCTGGTAACATTGCAAGTTATTACCGTACCTCTCTTTTGTTGCTGACATTCCTTTAAAAATCATTAATCAGACTTATCACATCTTCATCTGTTGTGGAACAGATCCAAATGCTAACTAGACTCAGCACTTAAGAAGTCTGCTTTCTCTTCCCACTGGTAAAAACACACTTTAACCATTAACTAGTTTTAGATGCTAAAAATGACTTTTGCTTATTTATATGAGGCACATACCTTGCTAGTAGCCGTAGCAGAAGATCCAGGCACAACTGGAGTGTTCGTAACCTGCACAGACAGGTACTTATTGTGAATCAGTGGCCAGGCTCCCTCAACTTTACAGGTTTGAAAGTCATCGTTAAATGTGCGGAGATGTGGGTCCCCAAAAAAGCCGCAATGAGTGTAATTGGGAGGCGTGGCATCACGTGGTAGACTCCGCTCATAATGGCACACCTCTGGCCCATCAGAGGGAACGTGGATGTCCGGTTGGGGCGGCGGCTGGACTGGGGGCAGGGGTGTGCGGGCACGAGGCTGGGATGTGGGCCCTTCTTTGGAGCAGTTGTGTTGGCTCATAAGATCCTCTATACCATGTTGGGCTGAATGGTAGGCCAGGTCACCTCGACAGTTACGGGCGGTGCGACGGACGCAGTTGTTGTACGCTCGCAGAGCCGTGCAGGGATCCTCTTCTGGGCCGGATCTGGAAGTGGAGGCCCAGAACTCGGAGTTACACTTGAGGATCTTACACTGCAGAGTTCCTGTAATGCAAAAAGGGAGATAGCGTAAACACACTGGCATGGTCAAACTAAGTTTACACAAAGATGAAATTAAATAAGCATCAACCAATGTAGCTGACAAAACTGATTAAGCTTATAAACATCGTTTTAATCAAGAATGTTTCCTAATTTTAGTATCTTCACTTTTTATTCACATTTCAGATAGTACTACTTTTTTTATTTCAATTATTTCAGTACTAACCTTTAAATTAAGTTTAGTTTAGTTTATTATGTTATGTTCGTGAATGCCAGTTGCTCAAGGCCCTCATAACAACACATGAATTCTCTCTACATCTGGACAAAGTGAGGCTTTAATTCCATCAGTAATAAAAAGAAAACAACATTCCAACCAAGTTCCAAGTTTCTGTGTTTTGCCAACTTCCATCAACTCTAAGTGCTCTAAATGTAGTATAAAGTAAGGCTATTGTTGTCTTGTTGCCCTTTCAAAAATATATGAAACATAAACTTTAGAGTAGAATCAACAATTCTTGACTTTGTGAAATTCAAAATGTTAATAGAATATTATTACTATGTGTATATATATCACAGGGGACTAAAGCTCAACACTTAAGAGCTATTGTTATACAAAAAGTAAAGCAATAAGCATCTAAATAGGCATCGTTACAACGTAATGAACTCTCGACAGGCTTATCTAACTTCATTACCTCACCATGAATGACATCACTTTATATTAGTAAATGGGATATGCTTTATCAAAAAATGCTGATTAAGCTCCCAGTTGGATATCTAGCAATTTCACACAGTTTAAGGTGCAACACAAATGAATAGCAGTAAGACAAACTGGAAGGAAGCCTTCAAACTGACATTCACGCCAACAAAAGTCTATTATTTAGAAGTGCTAATCATCTCATATCAAATTCACACTCATTCACACCTTGTGCTGTCTCTTTGCATTGCTAAGCAGATTGTGGGGGTGCTTTTCAGTAAAGCACCATGGGTGTCAGTGACCGAGGGCAAATGCACATCTGAAAAAAAAATCACTTAGGGCTTTAACAGAAGGGGGTAGCTGTGAGTGTGTGTGTGTGTGTGTGTGTGTGTGGGAGGGTGTAGTCCTAGGACTCTGAATGAAGACAATGCAATTTGCCATTGAGAAGAAACCAGCAGAGTCATAAATTAGCCCTGTGTAAAGGGATTAGGTAGAGTTTCATCAGCCATGCAGGGCAGGAGGGAAAGGGGGCTGAGGACAGCCTTAAAGAAACAGGATCTCTGGAGAGAAACTGGCTCCAGGACCAATGGGTGGAACATAGGGAAGGTCTCACCATTCCACAGGTCAAACTGGATATGAGATAGCCACCTGTCCAGAGCAAAAGGCCGTAATCAAAGGCAAAAGCAATTTCAAGCGCATTCCCCTTCCTCGAATTACACAGTTGAATTGAAATCCGAAGGCTTTAGAATCATGTGTTTTTTTCATTATTTGAAGATTATCTCTTTCGTTTAATAAAACACAAAGACATGCCAAAACTACACACATCTTTGTTTCCAAATGATCACGCACCAATCTTTGTTGTCTAAGTCACAAACCTGTAATCCACCTACCAGCTAGCCTATAAAGGGCATTAATGACCATCTGATAAGAGACAATAGGCTAATTTAAGATGTTAGTGACTAGCGCTTGCATGATTGTCTTTTGTTTGGCGTTAAATAATGTGAAAGAAGATGGAGCACTGGGTGTGAAATCAAACTGAACACTACTTACAACTGACTAGAACCTTGACAGATAAAAACAACACTTGTAAAGATACACAGAAATGAATAATCACATTTAGAAAACACATCGGACCCATAATTATGCGAGAGTACGTACATTCTTCTACACACATTCAATTTTTCTTCTTATACTACATTGTAAACATGCCAGGATTTTATGAGCAGTAATTTCTTAGAAACAATGCTGTACTCTGAATTTTACTGTAAAATCAATGCAGGCTTGGTAATTTATCTTTTAACATCATATGATATTACTATCATATTGATTGAATGTTATTATGCTACTATATACACCAATTAAGGGGAAGGTGCAATATTGTGGTGATCTGATCTTTGGTAAACTTGTGATTTTAGAGGTTGTCAACTAAATATGCAATGCACATCAATACTCTTTATAGAAAAATCTCAATAATTATGACAATAATTATTTTTTGATAAACACTGAACATTACAAAACACGTAAGCAACTACTAGCACAGTATAGGCTGGGAACTTAATGTCAGTATGGCACTGTGGACATGAAAATATTGCAGCTAATCTGTAAACACAAGTCTGTAGTGTAGACAGTGATAATGTCTGTGATTCTACAAGTCAACACTGCAATTTTCGGTATTTTCCTACTACTGTTTACTGTGAAATCCATGTTCTACTACCCAGTATTTACTGTACTGTAAATGCAGACTAATTTGAGTGAATTTAACCTTACACATATATAAAAAGATAATTATGCCAGTTTTAGATTTTTATTGCATTTAAAAAACATGTTTACTGCACTGAAAACGGTGTTAAAAGACTTTGAAATCGTTTTTGGACATTTTGCTGCAACAAGTCGTGCGAAGGCATAGATATGGAGGGTGCTCGCTTCCCCTCCCCCAAACATAACAGCACGTCCCGGCCAGAGCTGTGGGAAACACTGCGGTACTGGTGCAGCAGAATCAAACCGAACCTTCCGAACATTACGCTTTAAACAATGGCTATAAAACAACTAAAAAAAATCGTTCTAGCTTTGCATCCACATTTGTTTTTTCGCATCTTTTCAATGCGAAAAGGTTTAGCCCCTACAGCACGAGTCGCGCAAACTTGAAAGTTATTAACAACAACATTACTCAAGCGTACATTATTAAGGAATGTACACTGAAAAGATAAATAACTTTCACCAGACGTAACTGGGTCATGACTAAACAAAATACACCCAACTGCAAAGTAACAAAGCTCGGCGTCATTTCAACATGTTTAACTCCTGCTCTTAAAGTGTTTTTGTAGCGATTATAATTAACCTATGTTGCATAATTACTTCGACAGTTAAATGCCGAGAAACGCACATTTTCAATCTTAAAGCTTAAAAAAAAGAGATAAATGTTTTTTTTCCCCCTTACCTGCTGGAAACAAACAGAGAAACACAACAAGCGATTGGCAGACTTGTAGCGCCGATGGTCCTGCTCCTTTCCCCATAACCATCCATCCAGCACGGGACAGCGCTCCTCTCCTCTCCCTGTTCACACCAGCAATGTAAAGATATGCGGATTAGAGCAATGCTGCAACTTTCCGTTTGAGTAGAAGTTGCTGAAGAAACGCAACACCCCGAAATCATTCCCCACGCCTTTCCACTCGTACAAATATCACAGCTTTTGTCAGGTATTCTCCGTGTTCACACATTCCCAACCCTCGCTAGAAAACGTGCCATCGATCTTCGAGTTTGCTAGTGTCAAGAGGGCGCAGCCTACACTGCGAAGTGCACCAATAAGAAGTCACTGTTTCTCCACCAACCCCTCAATAGTTTCAAATTACTCCCGTGCTTTGAAAAGTACTTACCCGTTTGCCATGTAGGCTGCATACTCAAGAAAGCGAACACATTATACTTGTTGTTACTCCTTAATAGTGTGTTGGCTACTTCCCTGTGCTGGTGCATGCATTTTCAGTTATGACAGGATAAGATTGGAAATACAGGTTTCACTTTATTTTACTGTAGTCTATGTGCAATTACAGTGTTTATCTAGCTAACTAGATAGGTTAGGTTAGTACCTTACAATTCAGTAATAAATAGTATAGGCTAATAAGTAGGCTACGTATCAGGACTGTAAAATAAAGTGCAAGTGAAATATATTTAAAACAATATGTAAATTTAAGAAGTTTTTAGAATATTAACAGAATATTTTACCAGAGCATGATAATAAAATAGCATTTATTTAAGTCCTACACAGACCCAATTACCCACTTAATCCCATTTGTGCATATATATATATTAGGGCTGTGCAAAAGTTAATTGCGATTAATCGCATCCAAAATAAAAGTCTGTGTTTACATAATATATTTGTGTGTGCAGTATATAATTATTTTGTATATATAAATACACACACATGCATGTATATATTTAAGAAAATATGTTATTCATATATAAAATATTTATATTTATATAATATAGATTATGTATTTATAAATATATACAGAATTTAAGCACAAATAATTCTTAAATATATACATGCATGCATAGGTATTTATATATACAAAATAATTATATACAGCACACACAAATATATGATGTAAACACAGACTTTTATTTTGGATGCGATTAATCGCAATTAACTTTTGCACAGCCCTAATATATATATATATATATATATATATATATATATATATATATATATATATATATACATATACATACAAGGTCTATGTAAGGTAAGGTGTGTTTTAAGTTGTCCATTAGGCTAAAGACGGTCTTGTTTTGATTTTATCTTTAGTGTGGCCGGTGTAAATAGTCACATGACCAATGCTGTTTAACCATGTTTAGTGTACATTATAATCAAATAATCCTTTTGTTAATAAATCCAAAATTAAGATAATAAATAAAATGGCTGTCTCATATAATCACTATATTTGAACATAAGTTGTCATGGGAAAACAGCCCATTTTTTTCTTTTTTTGTCAAAATAGAGCTCCTTTTCCCCCACACATATAGGCTAACTGTAAAATGTATTTTAACAGTATTTATTTATGTAATTAATTTTTTTATGATTTTTTTTTTACAGTTTGTTTCTTTAGACTGTCCAACACAAATGCTTACATTGAGTTTGTTTTTTGTAAAGGCTTGAAGCAGGGGTGTTCAATTCTGGTTGTGAAGGGCCAACATGAGTATAGCTCCAACTTGTCTCAACATACCTCCCTGGAAGATTCTCGTAATCCTGAAGACCTTGATTACCTTGGTTAACTTGGTTCAGGTCTGTTTAATTGAGGTTGGAACTTGGAACTAAACAGGACAGTGACCCTCAAAAGCAGTATTAGAAACCCAATGTTAAAGGATCATACAAAAGAGAGAATCAGTTTTTTTAATTGCATTGGGAATATATGCCTTTTAAGACAAATGGCAGACTGATAAGTAAACTGATAAGAAGCTTCTGTCAAAATGGAAGAGAAGCCCTATACCACCACAACTAAACTGCAACAGCACATGAATATGATCACCTTTTCTACAGTGGTCTGTCTGTCAACATAAATGCATCCACCTAAGCATCATCATACATCACTGTCATCAACACCCAGGGCTTTCAAAACATCTAAAAACACCAGTTAATAATAACAAGCTTCATGTCACTGCATTTCCCTCATTTTTCAAACTCCCAAAATTACCTTTCCTGCATTGTCAATCGTAAGATGCACTGCTGAAATGTGAATTATTGAAAGTGCCCCAAGCAATCTGAATTCACCCTATAATACGTAATCTTACTAGGACTGATATTTTTATTTGGGTGAACATGAAGGATGCTTCCCATCTATAATAAAAGCAAATTATTAAAGTAATCTGATTATAATAGTCAGATTTTGGCAGGTCGAGGTAATTGAAAGGTCCTGGAAAAAGAGGGATGTAGATATGTAATGGTTGTGTTTTTAGTGGTCAGCTGTTGCAGTCCAATAGATGGCGCTTGCACAGTGGTTGAGAATGAATGATATCTCCAGAGAGAGATATCCTCCTCATGCATATTTACAGTTTAACAGAATAGTGATGCCTGTTTTCATTTCAGATTAGAGAAAATAATTTGAATGTAGGTAGGCTACATAAAAGCCAAAATATGGCATTATGGCACCTTATCTTTAATGAGAAGATACAGATGATGTTGTGAAGCCAACCCAGCTCCGATGTAGTCTAACAATTTGTGAGTTGAATTGATCATCAAAAGCGTGTGGATAATTTCTAGCGTGACAGATGCTAAAATATTCAGATTTAGAGTTAGAGCACAATAACATTTATTAGCAATAGCTTGACATCTAAAAACCTAGTATTCGAATTAATGAAAAAATACAATCTTTACTTTTTAGACTATTCTTGAAGCCAAAACATACACGTAGGCTATGTGATGTAGACTTGACGACTCGGTGATAAGATGCTGGCGATATATTGGCTGCCTATAGCCTACCTTTTATAAGAGGATGTCTTCACATAAACTAACCATTGCAGGATATAAAAAATAATTTTAGAAGTAATTAGACAACAAATCACCGGGAACCCACCTTTTTGAATGCATGGAGCTCTTCCACACTTTTGGGTTGAGTTTCTTTGCGGAACCGGGATGGGTCTGCGACTGAAGCGCCTTGCAGTCGTGCTTTTGATCAGTAATAGCCTACGACTTTTTTATTTAAGGCTATACAACGATGTAAAACTCGCGGTGAAGCTCTGCTGTCGTCCTTGCATGATGTCTCCTGTTCCGATAATTTTAAAGACAAGATCCGTCTTTATCTCAGCGCTGCGATGTCTGATGTTATCCGTCAACCAGTTTACCGAGGCACAAACGATAAAAACGAGAAGCTCGCAAATGTTTTCGAATCGATAGTGTTCTTCATTTTGCAGTGGTATTCCCAGGTTCCTCTGTTGCTCTCAGGACTTGAGTAGGAAGAGCCCTCGGGGCAGCAGTGTTGATAGCGCTGGCTCGTTTCCTCGCCTCAGTGTTGTGAAATGACGAGTTTGAAAGTGTGAGGCACAATGATCAGCGCTGCAGTCTAACTCCCCACACTGTCACACTCAATGCAGGGTTATGTCTGTTAAACCAAGCCTGGAATATTTTATGAACCCTTGCGATTACTGATTTTTATTTTTTGGGTTAATATAATAGACCTAAACAATTAAATGCATGAATGCACATTAGAAAGAACACATTTTGTTTTTCATCTGTAATTCAGTGTTGTTGTTTGCGTTATGTGTCCCAAAATTATATATGCATTTTCCATATCTAAGTGCTACAACTCAAAGTAGTTTAGCAATCTATATTTGTGTAAATTAATGGAAAGTATTAATTAATGGTAAGTTGTTACAAACTATTCAAACTACTGGATGGATTGTGACATTAGTGGGAAACATGGGCAATTTAATTTTTTCCATGAATTTAATGTAGTCATCAAATTTACATTCAAAATATTCACCTGTGACTTGGCCTATTGTAAGTGTGATATTGTTTTTTAACAGTTCTATAAACACAATTTATATCCAATAACATGTTTTAGACAAAACAAAAAGAAAAATTGACCAGTCAGTGCTTTTTCTGCTGTAAACAAAAATAGTCAGAAAATAGCCAAAGGGTCAAGCTTTGAGTGGCTACCAAGCAACACACAGACTGAAAGCATGTCTGGAAGTGGAGTGGAGTGATGATATTTCCTCCTCCTTTCAAAGCAATCAGTAATCATTCCACTCCAGTTCAGGTTTTCCACACACCATTTTCCACACTGAGAAACCCAGTTAGGAGTGAAAGCTATAACATATCACTGACACTTGGGCTGCCTCCGAAATCGCATTCTTCCTACTATAGTAGGCAAAAAAAACAGTATGTGACAGTAACAAAAGTATGGTATAGGCCTTATCTGAATTGCCAGTACTCATAAAAGTGTAGGCAAAAACTACCCGGATGACCGACTGCTTCCGGCGGGATTCTGAAGTGCGCATACGATGGACACTTTACTATCCCATGAGATCACGGGAGACGATTTGTGAATTTCAGCGTAACTGACAACATGGCAAATGTAGTCCAGATTACATATACTTCACACATTCATATTAAACAGAACATACTTTTTTTTAGCGGTCATGAAGTAATTAGGCTACTTATTCAAAATTATAGGCCTACCTACTCAAGAGAGTATGTGATTTCGGACACAGCTTTGGACTAGTTCTAGTCTGTGAAGCAGTGAACTGTGCACATGCTTAGCACATGTTGGCTCACATGGAGACCCTGCAGGTTTGAGTCTGACCTGGATGCCAAATCCTAACCCCTACAGGTCTGTAAGTGGAAAAAACTTGTGGATTTTTTTTTGTGTGTGTGCCAATATCAGGGGCTGAGCCCACATTATCAATTTAAGACAAAATTTGATCAAATTCATGCTACTATGACCTGACTAGCCTACATACCAGTCCTGCATGTAACATGTTTCAACTCAAGCCCTGTTAAAATTTAGTTTGAAAAAAAAAGTAGTGATTCTTTGTGAAAAGGTAGTGATTCTTTTTGTAAAAAGTAGCAAATCTTTTTGAAAAAAGTAGCAATTCTTTTTGAAAAATGTAGCAATTCTTTTTAGGGAAAAAAAAGTAGCGATTTTTTTGAAAATGTAGCGATTCTTTTTGGAAAAAAGTAGATTCTTTTTGAAAAAGTAGCGATTCTTTTTGGAAAAAGTTAGTGATTCTTTTTGAAAAAGTAGCGTTTTTTTAAGGAGCGATTCTTTTTGGAAAAAGTAGCGATTCTTTTTGAAAAAGTAGTGATTCTTTTAGAAAAAAGTAGCGATTCTTTTGGGAAAAAAACTAGTGATTCTTTTTGGAAAATCTAGTGATTCTTTTTGAAAAAAAAAGTAGATTCTTTGTGAAAAGTAGCGATTCTTTTTGGAAAAAGTAGTAATTCTTTTTGAAAACGTAGCGTTTAAGGAGCGATTCTTTTTGGAAAAAGTAACGATTCTTTTTGAAAAAGTGGTGATTCTTTTAGAAAAAAGTAGTGATTCTTTTTGAAAAAGTAGCGTTTAAGGAGCGATTCTTTTTGGAAAAAGTAACGATTCTTTTTTATAAAAAGCAGCAATTCTTTTTGAAAAAAGTAGCGATTCTTTTTGAAAAAGTAGTGATTCTTTTAGAAAAAAGTAGCGATTCTTTTTGAAAAAAAACAACAACTAGCAAATCTTTTAGAAAAAAAAAGCAATTTTTTTTGGAACTGATTTTGCATAGGCATTGCACTATTCTATCTTAATGTCAAAATTCCTGCAGCCTATTGCCTATTTTGATTCAAAATGACTGCACGTTTGCAAATTTGGGACTGTTTGAGGGGATGTTCACAGAATGCATTTTTGCATCCAAAATCATGGGACCCGGCAGTAAAATGGAAAAGAAATAGGCAAGAGTTATGAGACCTGTTTTCTAAAAGTTGAACTTGCAAAATGCAGCTGTCATTCAAGACACAATAAGACACAAGCACAACTGTTGTCTAGCATGTTTACATAGAAAAACAAAAAGTACAAGCTTTAGTACTCATTAACTGTCAACTCATTAACTGTCATTAGGCTATAATAAAAACAAAAAACTGTCTTCTATGAAACATTGCTCGCTTACCACAGGTACATATGGGGTATCACAGTACATATTGCATATCAATTCAACCCAATTGCCATATCAGTTAAAATTGTTGGAGTGAACACATAAGAAAGAAAGAATTTTTTTTTCCAAAAAAGTAGAATATAAGGTGCCATTGCCAGTCAAGCCTCTGTAAAAGACATGAGAATTAGCTTTTGACTTCAAGACTGGTTTGTCGTCAACCATAAATAAACAACTAATGTTTGACAACCTTTATTTTCACTGGTTTGACATGTTCCACTTTGACTATGACAGATGCTTGAGGGATATCACCTTGACATTAATCTGCTAGTTTTCAAAGGAGAGGCTTCCACCCTGGTGTGAAGAGAATGGCTTTACAACAGCCGGATACTGGACATCCACCTCAAACACAGCTGGCGGAGGACAAGAAAGAGGGGGGTGCAAGGGCAAACAAGGCTTGCTAAAGCTATGCACTCAGTTAACATACGTTTGGCTGACATCTGAGCGATAAACATCGCAGTTGTGAGGAAAGCATCTTTTGCATTCAGCACTTCAATTAAAAATCCAGCATGAGCATTAGCAAGAAAGAATAACTGAAGATGAAAAGGACTATTAGATATTTTGTGGATCAACCAGGGAGAGAGAGAGAGCATGAAGTATAATACAAATAAATGGGGAGGAAACCACAAAAAGTGGAAATGGAAATAGATAAAGAATGCAATAATAGTCAGAGAGAGAAAAAAAACGGCGTAACATAAAAGATACATATCAGATCCAGAATGTCACACATGCACTGATGAAATATCATTTATTATTTTGGCTCGACACAAAGACTTTGATTTCAATATGTTTTAGTGGTTACTGATTCACACACAAAAACAGATGCAATCAACTGTTGTTACTACAACAAGAAATGAAGAAAAATCAAAAATACCCCTCCTTTTTTACTCTCCTTGATTTCCTTTCATTTGCTTCATGATTTAATACTGACATTGCCAATCTAATTATGTTTCATGTAATCCATTATAGACACTGTCAGTTTTAGGCACATCTTAAAGCCTTGGCCACTATAACAGAATATGAGGTAAGGACTTGCCAGAGTGTGAGTTATTCCAGCCAGTAATTATGGAAGGAGACCGTGGTATCCCGATCTGGGTGAAAACCATTAATTTTCCAATTTGTTCAATGAAAAGGCAGAGGATTGGGCACCATGAATCTAGCCGATGTTTATTTTATGAATGTTTATGCGAGAGCCTGCTAGGATGATCACACATTTTAGATGAATGCTGAAACATGATCAAATTAAGCAAGGTTTATCTAATTTCTATTGTGTTGGGTGTAATTAGGTAGATAAGTTTAAAGAATGGCTAGACTGCCATTTTCCCCTTTGTTAGAGGGGACTTTATCAGTGTGTATGTGGGTTAGTGAATATCGGCACTAAGCTTTCTAAACAGCAGCTTAAACAGAGCTGTCGCCATGTTATCTTCTTCACAGCTTAACACAACACAATGATGAAGGGTTGGTATAGTTTAAAATCGCTTTCAAGTGCACCTTGCTTTAATGCACTTGAGAATAAGCACAAAGATGGTTTCAATCCCATTGTGGTCATTTTATTCAGATATATGCAGATGTGAATTTGCAGTGTGCGTATGTGGGACCATTTCCATATTCAAATATGCACACAACAAAGCTATTAAAGGTTAATTATCTCTAACCTCAGTCTGAATCTAATGAATACAAATGCTGAGGGAAAGGGCTTGTTTTCAAAAAGTCATTTTGGTTGTTTAGATATTATACTGTAAAAATACTGTATATTGTTGGTTTAACTTAAGAAAATAAGTAACCTGGTTGCCTTAAAATTTTAAGTTCATTGAAATGGAAAAATTGAGTTAAAACAATGAAGGAGATTTATTTAATTATCAGAAACTCAAAATATTATGTTATCTGAACTACATACATTTTTTAAGTTTATTTGACAAAAGAAAAAATGTTGTGATTACAAATCATGAAAATATTTTTATTTTTTTTTATTTTTTTTATTCCAAATGAAAGACTCAAAATGTTGTCCAATAGTAGTCTCACACTTAATCAGGACTATTCATGATAAGAAACTTCATAAACATCTATGAACTCTTATTTGCTTCCATAAATAGAACTAATATATTCAGGTTTGTTTACATTCTCAGTCAGCCCTGTTTTCCCTGCAGGGACATTCCTAGAAGTTATGTGTCAAGGCTGTTCTGAATTCATTTTATTTTTACGGAATTCATCTGAAATTTATTGAACATTGGTACCAATTTGGAAAGAGGCACAATCATACAAGTTCATTTTATAGCCATAATTACGTGTGTGTGTACACATTTTTCAAGTGTTGCCACGAAGCTGCTATAAACGAGCACATAACCTTCGAGATCGGTTATTGCACTTATTCAGCCGCCTTTTCCCTTTAAAATTCCTGGACTGTGCAGCATGCAACTTTATATGCTCACAGATAATTAATTTACACAGTCAAAAACAGGAAGGATACATAAAGTAAAGGGCAGAATTACATGTATATCTACTTTTACAGTGCATTTATTGACGTGCCCTTGAGGGTTACTTTAAAACGAAGCGACAACTTAAAAAACTTATTTTTGAGCATAAATGTGCCATTAGGAAGAATGACGAAAAATCATCAGTTGCAAGACACTTCAATTCTGCGGGCCATGCTGTCAATACTCTCAAATTTACGGGATTAGAATGTGTTGATCTGGCTTCAAGAGGGGGAGACCGTGAGAACCACCATAAAAACATGTATCCCCTGTGGGATGAATCATGATCTATCATTAAAGGAGTAGTTCAGTTTTAAAAAAACTTTTGCTGATAATTTACTCACCCCCATGTCATCCAAGATGTCCACGTCTTTCTTAAAAAGGGCTTTAAACGACACCAGACTATGAATAAGGGTCTTATCTAGCGAAACGATGGGTCATTTAAAAAATAAATAAAAAAAGTTTAATTTTTATAAGCACAAATGCTCGCCTTGCTCTGTTCTGTGATGAGCGTTCGTGACTCTCCTGTTCAAACTCGTTCAAAAAAATGAACAAATCTTTTTTGATTCATGACTCGAAGGGTCCTAAATAAGACCCTTATTCATCGTCTGGTGTCGTTTAAAGCCCTTTGAAGCTGCACTGAAACTCTCATTTGGACCTTGAACCGTTTGGTTCCCAATGAAGTCCATTATATGGAGAAAATCCTGGAATTTCATCAAAAACCTTAATTTCTTTTCGACTGAAGAAAGAAAGACGTGGACATCTTGGATGACATGGGGGTGAGTAAAATATCAGCAAAAGTTTTTTTTTAAAAGTGAACTACTCCTTTACGTTGTTTCTTAGTATTGGAACAATTGTATTATTATTATTTTTTTTAAATATTGTTGAAAATGTATAACAGCCTCATTTATGTACTGTTGACATTATTGGCCTTATCATTATCCTATATTATGGTTTTATTATGGGTGTGGGTATATACGATCGGTTACATTGTAACTTTGTTGCACACTGAAACGCATCTGTGCTAAAATAAACAATATATGCATAGTTTGGCCTCTTTTCCATTTTAAACGTTATCTTTTAGGCCAGCGCTCTTAAAATTCATCAGTATTTACATTGCGTGAAGCCTGCTCCTATACTCACTGACTTGTTATATAAATAATAATTATTATTAAGTATATATACAGTATATAAAGGATAATTATAATTCCTTTTCTCATCACGTATTGCTGTCACAGAACCAGAGTCTGATACTTTGAATTTACTCTCACCAACGTTAAACAGATTGGCTTGATTGACCCAGTCATCAGTCATCCCCTGTTGATAAGGTAATTCTGTGATTCAGCAATAACTAATGACAAATGAAGCCAAAGCATGTTGTAGACAAACTCCAAACAAATATGTCAGAACTGCCTGGTAGGAACACCCCCATCTGTGATTGTTGTGCCAACTGAAATAACTACCTTCATTTATCTCTTTCTCCCACAGTGCGTATCAGGATAATCCCTCTTCTTTACACTTCATGCATAATGCATCAACCTAATCCTCAAGAATGGGTGGCAGGTGATTAAACTGACTCAGGTAAGAGCGTATCTAAAAATACAGAACTCCAATTATCTCATTATCTCACATGATCATTATAAATTTGACTTTTTACATATTCAAATTAAGTCAATAGCTATTAATCTTAGTCATTGCCTATAAAGGATAGATGTGAGTGATAGCGTGTTATTTATTGAGAGAGCAAAAACAATCTTCATGAAAATCAGTCCAGAACTGACACATCTACTTTTAAAGGGATAGTTGAGTTTTCAATCATCCATTAACAATAATCCCAGTGAGCTCAGCCAGGAATCTTGGGGTAATCGTTGATCATCAGCTGACTTTTAAAGATCGCATTGCAAAAACAGCATGATCATGTGTGACGGAGGCGCACTGACACTTGAGACTTGCTGTGTTAAAAATATTTTCAAGATTTGTTATCACAACATATTTTCTTTTGTCAAATCAACTTTATAGTAATTTATTTAGTTGAGATAACTTATTATTTTGAGTTTCTGATGGTTAAATTAATCTACTTCATTGTATTAACTCACTTTTTCCAGTTCAATCAACTTAAAATTTGAAGGCAACCCAGGTTACTTACCTTTTTAAGTTAAACCAACAATATTTTTTTACAGTGTAGTAATCACAACATTTTTTCTTTTTTCAAATCAACTTAAATAATTTATTTAGTTCAGATAACATATAATTTTGAGTTTCTGATGGTTAAATTAATCTCATTCGTTGTATTAACTCACTTTTTCCAGTTGAATGAACTTAAAACTTTAAGTCAACCAGGTTACTTACTTTTTTAAAGTTAAACCATCAATATTTTTTTACAGTGTGCTGTGTTTAGCGCCGGAGATGCCTATACCGGAGAAGCCGGTTCGAATCCTGCTTAGAGCGGGCTGAGTAGGACACCAGTACAAATTATGTAGTTCGCTGCTTCACTACCATAGTATGATGCATCGTTGGAGAAATCTAGCTAGTCACGACTGTTTCCCGAAACCCATTGTCACAAAGTATCGTTCAATCATGTTGGTTTCACATGTGGTGTGGTAAAAAAACTTCGGTCCCACTTTATATTAAGTGGCTTTAAGTACTATGTACTTACATTGAAGTTACTTCTTTGATACATTGGACTTATTGTGTACATACATGTTTTTACATTGTACTTATATTTTGAAAATACCTGCATGTTATTACAACTGTAATTAATTGATTTAATTAAATTTGTAATTACACAGTTGACCCTTCCCTTACACCTTAACCCACCCTGATACCTACCCATACCACCACACCTGTCCCTAACCTTACCCATACCACACCTCAATAGCAGCAACAGTGTTTTACAATACAACCTGAACACAATAAGTACATTGTACTTATTTTCCTATGCAAGTACATAGTACTTAAAGCCACTTAATATAAAGTGGGACCAAAACTTCTTTAAATGAAACAGTTTGAGGTCCAATTTTTTATATATATAAATTACAGACATGTCATCTGAGGACTATTTCTAATTTTGCTTTATTACCAAACTCAATATTTGGCTCGTTCTTACATAGTAGAGCACGTTCGCACATGCGCACTCTTCAAAATCGGTAGGCTACTTTAAATATTTTGAAAAACTAAAAGACGTAAATTACATTTGTATGAATTCTAAGAGCTGTCGTTCAAACCACACAACTTTGCGATCCTGTATGCAAATGTTTGTTGGAACGATTGTTTGGGGAAACACCGACTCACTGAACTATCCTGATAACGACGGAACTTGCGACCATAGTTGGCTTATGATGCTTTTGGGAAACATACCTCTGAATGATGACTGAAATGATGACTTTCTATTACTGGCACTTCTCGTGTTTATTGCCGCCTTAAGATGAATTGCTTGTTGTATTCCACAAGTGTAAATCGCTTTGGATAAACATCTTCTAAATGAATAAATGTAAATGTAATTTTGGGTGAAGTATCCAAACCAGACTCACTGGGAAAGCGTGCATGTGGTGGAATTTCTGCAAAATTATATGATGTTGTTTCTTGCATGATTCACGACACTTTCAAAGTTAAATTACATGTGAGTTGCTCTAAAAGCATGCTCAGTTTTATTCTATAAAGACAAACACAAACCTGACAATGTTTTATGACCTTGGTTGTTTTTCTCTACCATGACAGTTCTGAAATGAAATGTCCGGTGTGATGCTCTAAAAGGTTAATGCTTTCGAAAATAACATACCACCTACACTAAAATAACACAAGATAAAAACACTTTGCTCATGCAACCATGCCATTTAAACGTGCGTAAAAGCTCCTGAATTGTGTTCCCCATGCTTCACCAGGTGGTAAAACTAAAATGTTTTAGTTTACAAATCATGCATTGTAGTAAAATTGCTAAATTTATTAATGAATAATCTATGTAATTTGTGTGAAAACATAGACTGTAAAAAATACGGACAAAGCGTCTGTGACGTCATCTGAAGAACGGGTTTGAGGCTGTTTATGGGGGGTATGGGCGGCACCATATTGGAAAATCTTGGGAAATACAAAATACAAATGTTCAGAAAGGATACAGAGGTGGTATGATGTGTTGTGTCAGATCATGGCCGAGACGCCAAATTCCACTCCGCGCAGCCCGTTATCAGCTGTCAATCAAAGTTAACCGGCCTTATTTGCCATACAATTTATATCTAAATACGATTTAAACTAAACGAGTTAGAAAAAAATTCACCCCCCTCACAGTTGTCAGGCACTCGGAACCTATCCAAACATACAATAAAAGTGCATGGAACCAACCTGTGAACATATGAATTTATGCTGTGAAAACGGACATTTTAATATGAGGTCTGGATATTTGCTCCCGTTTGGGACCGGCCTCTAGCGGATTTGAGATGTATTGCAGTTTTTCGCTCTTCCGAGTAAGCTTCATTTTTCAGATTAGAATGTTGGCGCTTGTGTGAAAAGGAATAAAAGTTGTGGGTGACTTTTAACACTTGTGTTAATTTCAGATGGAAACTGCAGTGAATTGTATACTATGTGTAGGAATTTTGCAAAAATGTAGGTAAAGGCATATTTTTTCCAGTCAGCTTATGTTTATCCCTTTAGGTGTGAATAATATGGGGTGTAACTGAACTGATGCAACCAAGGAAGGAGGTCTATAATACCTGCGGCAAACTATTCATTAGCCTTCACACTTATCTCAATGGCAATTGCTCAGAAATTGCAGTGCCAATATAAATAGCCTACATGCATATGGAAAAAAATGTAACTTAATCAGAATACAAAGCTAATTTTGAATGACCGGCAATGGAAAAAGATGCTTTTGTAGTTTCAGGGACTAACAGGGCTAGACAAAATAAATGTCTCTGCCAAAGTGGCTTTGTAATCGCCACACATCCATTTGTGAAAGTATTCTAGGACGAATCTTGATGTAATTCATGGAAATTTCAAAATCTCACAATTTGTGACAATTCAGTGTAAGGCAAATCTAACGAACTGTTAAACTATTTGCATTAAACTCTCCTGGTTTGTTTCATGACCAAAATGACTATGTTTTTTTTTTCTAATCCCAGGATATTATGCTCACACACACACGTGCATGCACAGACAATGCATTGAGCTGGTGTGCCGAGAACCCATTGATGACTGCTAGGCATGCATTATGCATTAGAAACGTTTGCCGAATTAAAGAGGCAAAGAATCAGTGATGCACGGTGTCTCGGTGCACTTACATCACCGTAGCTTATTCTCACAGGCATGTAATTTCCCCCTTGATGAAACACAAAATGAAATGCGCTGCCCTGAGAGCAAATAATAAAGAAATAGACGAGAACAGATATAAATACAGACAAGTGTCACTTGGAGAGAGCTACCCTACCCACAAACACAGGAAAGTGCAAGGCATAAAATGTTGATGTATCTGTATGATCGGGGGTTTGTCTAACCCTCTCAGCACTGTACAAACCCCTGATGTGGAGTGCTAGGAGGCATCATTACATTCACTTTATCAGACTCAGACAGCATTGATGTGTCTCCCAGTGAAGCGCCGTGTAGCGAACACCTTTTAGGTGGAAGGATGGAGCTGAATGCTCAAAGGCTCATTGTGTGAACACGTTCTAGTTTAAAATCTGAGATTGTTAGATGTTTCTTAAATAGGCTTATAGTGCACCAAGAGCTGCACATGCTTTTAATTCACACTCTGCTCTAAGAGGTGAGTATGGTCTGCAATTATAATTATTCTGGAGGCAAACTGGAGTTGATCAAAATACAAATCACTACCATCAGAGCAAGTTGGTTGTAAGGAGCATGACAAATGTGTTGAATGCAAAACTGGTTAAGAGCCAGATTTCATTTTGTTTCAATTTCATCAGTAAGAACACCAAATGGGAGATTAAGGATCTGCTATTTTCCATACAATATAAGTAGAAGGAGTAGGGGTGTATAGTGCTTAATGTTGTAGTACTCGGGACCGGTCTTGTGTTTTTTGTCTCGGAGACTCTGGATTTTTTTTTTTTAAGACAAGACCAAGACCATAACAAATATCACTAATTTGCCAGGATATTGACTAATTTTTTGTTAACATCCTTGCTTTTATTGTATGTAAAACGTACTGATGCAAATCCAAGCAATAACGTGATTCATTGGTCATTGCTAATTATGCATTTTTGTTGCCGCTGCCTGTCACCCATATATTCATGCTCATGTATTGTTAATAAAAGGCGGAGAAAAGTCGCCTAAAAAATAAAGATGGTTTATGAATAAAGATGGTTTATTTCAGCTTTGAGTGTTAAATATCTCTGTTTTTTATGGGAATGTGGATCTTTCAGATCAATTTGAAAAGATTTCAGATCAATTTCTTTTAATCATGTTTCACATTTTATTGTGTCATGTAGTGTGGGGCGCTGGTCTTGGTCTTGACTCGGTCTTGCCCTCCCTCGGTCTTGGTCTTGGCCCCTAAAAGTCTTGGTCTTGTCTCGGTCTTTCCTATCATTGACTTCCATAGTAGGAAAAAATATACTATGGAAGTCAATGAGACCAGAAACTGTCTTCAGAAAATCACCTGAATGGATTCAAAAATGGTTGGGAGTTCAAAAATCTGAGGGAGTTGTAAAATGGGCCTATTTCCAAAAAAGTGGTGTATCCCTTTAAATTTTTTTGTATCATTACATCCCAAAAAAGCATCATAGAAGTCGTCCATATGACTAACACTATATTCAAATCTACTGGAGCCATTTAATAATATTCATATCATCATACTTTGAGATTTGGTGTCAAATGTAAAGTGCTTTTCAAATAAAATGTATTATTATTATTATTAATAGCTATGTTTGAGGAAAAAACTGAAAGGGATAGTTCACCTAAAACCTGTCATCAATTACTCACCCTCATGTTGTTCCAAGCCCATAAAACTTTTATTCATCTTCAAAACACAAATGAAGATATTTTAAATAAAATCTGAGAGATTTCTGTCCCTTAGGGGCATTATCCCAATGCTTGTGTGGAGCAGAAGATATTTTATTTGTATTTTTCATTGATGGAATGATAACTTTGTGGATTCTCAGAAACTGAAAAGGAGTCTTCAAAATGAATCTGTGGTGGCTGTCATCTTTGTTACCATGGTAACCACTAATGGCAAATGCCAATTGTTATACAGAGGACTTCAAATTTGAGTACATTCTATGAAGCCATGATTATAAGCCAGGACAATTCAAACCCACACAGTCTTCTCTGCATATGTGTGATTAGAATTTGAATTAACATTCATCTATCATCCAACTAACGGAAAGTGTAACATATCACATATAGACGACAAGCACATCACACACAATCATACTACTCTGATTCATCTTACAAAAACGTGAGATAAGAATCAACAAGCAGCTAGGTGGTGATTCATGTCATTCTCTCTTATAGTCTAGTAGATGCGTTGTTAGATTGGAGGAGGGTCCTGCAATGGTCTTGTATGCACAGCTGTATGGGTACATCCTTTCTTTCCTTTGTAATGTCCAGTCGCCAAGGCTAGAGCTAAAATTTCTACAGCTGCAAGCCAATTATCGACCCATCACAATTCTTCACAGCTTCTCTGTCTGGCAGACGGAAGAGGGGCAGCTGCTCTGAGAGCTGCAATGGGCACGAAAAGATGATGTTTTTGGCTCAGATCCTTTGGGTAGGAGTATGCAGCTTCTAAATAAGAATCATATCTCATAGATCCATGCTAATAGACTCTCTTCAGACAGAGGCTCAGGTGTTTAGTGGTACAAGATTGTGAATGTATTGCAGATGTGATTTCAAAGCATTTTTATGAGTTGGCAGGACTCTTCGAAACACTTTAGACAAAATTACTTTTAATTAAGGAAAAACAGAAACATACAAGTTACCCAAATACATTCTTTGCTGGAAGGATTTCAATAGTTCTGAAAGAGAAGAGTATTTGCTTTATCATCTGCTGTTTGTAATGCTTGATATGGATTAAGAGCTGCAACTCAATTAGTATTTTAATTAGCGTTAGCAATCCTTCAGATCTATCTCTATTTGAACTCTTATTCAGATATTTCAGATTAAAGAGATATTTCAAGTTATTTATTCAGCCAAGACTTTTCACTAAGTAAAAAGCTTTTGTTAGGCATCCGTATACCAGGAAGGTACATGAAAGGGAAGTGATGTAATAATTTGTAAAGCTCTATTTACGTGAAGCTGAGTTCTGTAAATGCTCCGCTCAAGCATTATGTCTGCAACACTTAAACAAAAGTTGCTCCAGAAAAGCAGTCAATAGTCACAATTTCACCAATGTTACAGCTCAAGAAACAAACATTTCCTTACTGAAGAATTCATCTATGCAGGTGCTTTAACAACATCACATTTTTTGTTTTTAAATTCCTTCCAATTTGCCTGATAGTAGAAAAATCCTGGAATGTTTTCATCAAAAACCTGAATTTCTTTTCGACTAAAGAAAGAATGACATGGATATCTTGGATGACATGGGGGTGAGTAAATTATCAACAAAAGTTTTTTTTTAAAGTGAACTACTCCTTTAAGCAGACTTAGACCATTTACACCTGGGTTTAAGATGCGTTTTGGTCAATCAGATCACAAGTGGATGACGGTAAATACAGCTGTAAACGGGGTTTAAAACGCTTTGTGTTTGTCTACTTTCAACCAATTCCAGAGGCATTTGAAAATTCATTTGACTGGATTGCTTTCGTCGTGTAAACACTCATGTGGTCGAATACGTTTAAACAGCCACAAAAGACGCCTATTCTACGCCTACTGACCTAATGCCTAAACATTATGGGAAGGGCACTAGCCAGACGGGATTTCAACCTTGTTGACTGGAGACCCAAGTTTGGTTTGAAGACGAAAAATGTACTAAGCACAATGTTTTTTTCACCATTCCAGATTTCTAACACACACTCAAAGCGTTTTCGTGAGGTCTTGCGACTGTCAGAGCAAAAACGAAAGCTGCGGCTCTGTATATTTTTCCATCATCTCTGTGCGCATTCATATGTAATTTGCGCAAGCTTAGTTTGTCCATTGGATTAATAGATGTGAAAAAAAAATCCATACCTTTACCCAGCCCATGGCCCTTCCCTTGAAGAAATCAGGACAGAAGTGGTTGAAAGTGGACAAAAGAGTCGGATTTCATGCATGGATGAATCATTCAAAATAAGATCAATACGATGCTTGAATATAGGCAGGGCGAATTTACATTTACATCATTTAATGCTGTTTTTTGTGACTTTTAGTCCATTTGTGCTAGCTTTCATTTGTGCACTATGAAAGAGAGTGTAGCCCATTTTTTCAAAAGATTTCAAGATTTTTTTTAAATATCTTCTTTTGTGTTTAAAAAGAAAGAAAGAAATGCATAAAGGTTTGAGGGTGAGAAAGTGATGATGGATTCTAAAGAATTTAAACTATCCCTTTAAGATATGATTGTTAAACTTGGGTAGAATATCAACTTTATATTCCCTAGGCTTTTAAAAATTGTAATTACTCTCCCTAAACATTGGAGTGATTATTGGCTAATATTATGCTGGCGTTAAAGTGATCAACAAAGGGAAGTACATTAATTCATGACTCAATATTTGAAATGAATTATTCATAGTATTAGTTTGGAGTCACGCAATTCTTAGGAGGAGACATTTATCAAGTGGTTAACCTTTTGTCACAGTGAAAACAGAACAATGTTATGCTCTATGGTTGACATGTCCTGGTTATATGTGCTGGGGAGAGTACAGTGAGAGAAGTTAAACAGGTTTCTGTTCAATACACTGACTCATTAATGAGCTGGGTAAATGTCACTCAGGAGGTCCAGATTAATTAAAAAAAACACAGACAGCTGATTACAGGAAAATGACTTACAGATTTCCTACCGGCTGCTGAGAGTCAAATTCTGATGAGCTAAATTACAGTATTATTGATTTCTTGCTGTAAAATTAGACTATAATTGCTCCAGATTGCAATAAAGATGGGGTAAATCCTACAAACAACATAAAAGGTATTCTGGTGCTAAATGACAGACATGTGAAAGTAATTTCTGGGACAGTTAGCTTCCTGCTGAGATGCATCTAAATGCAGCATTCAGGGCAGAAAAAGCTTAGAGATTTGGGATTTGAGATTTTCAAACATGTAATACTGCACTTCACCAGAGAAATGCTTACAGGACAAAATAAAACGAATATTCAAGTTTGAATTGATTTCCATCTTATATAAAAGTACAAGAATGTAAGTGAGAAAGTATTGTTTATTTTGTGCGGAAATCCTATTGACAGCATAAGGTATCCACCTAAGTCGTGTAAACCCTCGGCCTTATGACATTATTGAGTTTATTACAGTATCTGTTGACATTATGATGTTGAACCAGACAAACCTGATACTGTAAGTCACAGTGAGCTTTTAAATATCAGCATATCGATATGCAATTATGTTAGTAGATTGTGGTAATAACTTATCATCACCATACCATTTTCAGCATATAGCTGCTCTATTAGCACTCGGTTCTTTTGTTTTGTCCCCTATATGTATATTTATCAGGGCAGGGCAGAGACAGCCCTGTGAAACAGAAACTGGCTCTGGACAAAAGTTGCTGAAACAGAAAAAGGCCCGACACAACTGCCACTGCCAAAATAATACAGTGACTCATAGTTGAAGCCCTGTTTCAACATGCAGTCTGAGCATGAACTTTTAATTAAACACACTATATATAGAGCCTACACAATCTCCGATATCTTACTGTTTAGAAGAAGTGAAAGTTGTGATGTACTTCCCTCACCGGCGAGCATTTGAGCTTATAAAACAAACTTTTTTTTTTTAAATGAGCGATCGTTTCGCTTGATAAGACCCTTATTCATCGTCTAGAATCGTTTAAAGCCCTTTGAACAGTTTGCAGTTTGCACTGAAACTGTCTTTTGGACCTTGAACCGTTTGGTTACCAGTAAAGTGCATTATATGGAGAAAAATCCTGGAATGTTTTCATCAAAAACCGAAGAAAGAATGACGTGGACATCTTGGATGACATGGGGGTGTGTAAATTATCAGCAAAAGTTTTTTTTTTAAAGTGAACTACTCCTTTAAGTTTTTAAAAATATAACTTGATTTTACATTTATTGTAAAAATACGCTTTTCAATTTTAACATGAAAAAAATACACTTTTTTTCTCTAAAATCGTGAGAAAATCGAAGCCATAAATCTGAACAAGCTGTGTACCAAATTTGAGGTTGATATCTCAAAAATTAGCTTTCAGTAAGTATAACCAAACCAAACGTTTTTGGAAATCCGTCTCCCATATTTTTTTTCTCTGATTGAACAGCATCATATGCAACATGACATCATGACTTTTGCGTAAACATACACGCCACTTTCAAGTTAAGTGGCGTGTTATCTATGCGCATTTTGAGCCATCAGCGTGTATCCGCGTGTATGCGTGTATGTCTACACTGTGATTACGCATGTTTGTACATGGCGTTAAATATCCGAGCGAAACAAAGCAAAATGTAGATCTACATCTGGGGAGTGATATTTTTTTCCTAGGATGGTAGGGTAAGACTCATAAATTGTATTAACCCCAGTGATGGGTAGGTTTAGAGATGGGGTTGGTAGGGGTAGGTCATATATTTATACTGTATATACAACGCAGTGTTCATAAACACACTGAAAAGCGATTATGCGTGTCGATAGCACGCCAAAAATGGAAATACAAATTGGTGTGTCATACACACACCATTTCATGAGATCAGTCAGCCATATGCCATTTTGATTATCATGGATGCGTTTTATTGACTGCAGGGGGACTTTAAGGGTTAAGCAGACATCTCCAGAACAGGCCTGGAGTGACTTCAGCAGATGTCTGCAGGCTTTCCCCCTTCCAGAGCAGGATGGAAGCTGTTTTATACAAGCTATGTGGGAGAGGGATCTGGAAACTCCAATGCAGTGTTCCTGCAGTGCACAACATGAATAATAATAAATAAAAAAAAACCTAGTCAGTCTCACTGAAACAATACCTGGACAACGGATCTGTTGTCCAAACCACGTAAAGTGTGGGCGCCTCGACCCCTCAGGCCAACTCAAACCCTCTTGAATTTGTATTCAGCCACACACTACACATTTTAAAACAAGTGTTTTGGTATTGTAGTGCCAAGCTTTCTCAGCGGAGCAAGAGCAGAATGCCAACTCAAACACCGTTGTGCAGCAGTAATATTCTCAGCGCTTGGGTCTTGTAGAGCTGAGCGAAAGCAGGATGGATGGTGTTATGTAACCGCAGCCCGTTCCAGTCTGTTTGCGTCAACCAAAACAGACGGCAGCAGTTTTGAAAAAGAGCAGAATGCAAAATTAGACTTTGCAAACAGCAAAATGAATCCTTTGTGTGAGCATACGGCAGGATGCGCAGCATCGACCGCTCATCCAGATGGCTAACACATGTTCTTTCCTGTTGCTGTCACTCTCTCCCTTTTTTCCTATGGAAAGGTGATCCACACCAGCAGCCCTGCTATATCTGTCTGTTTGGCAAAGTTTCATTGTTGCAGCAGAGCAGCGCCTTGATCTAAACTCCACCACTCTGAGCTAAGAACCACCTTTATTCCAATTGGCAAGGGTTTGTATGCATACACACACTCTAACCGCAAAAGAAGTAACGCTGTAATACACCCCCACAGTGCTAGGTAGAAACGTATTGAAAAAAGAGGTGGAGCAGAGGTGAAAATGTGTGTCAGGTTAATCCTAACAACTGCGAACCATTTTTTTGAGCTAAATACGCTATTGATTGAAGCCCATTGATTTGTGCACATGTGTGTGTGTGTGTGAGCGCATGTGTGTGTCTGTGTAAACAGCTGCTCTTGTGACACATTGGCATTCCTGCCAATATCTGTCAGTATGGAGCTCTGGAAATAAATCCCAGGCTTTCGGCTGTCTCAGCCCACACAGAGGAAATTTGAAATCACACAGCAGTTTTTGATAAGAAAGTCACACAGCCTCGATTTCTGCCAGATACGTCAGCCAAAAACTGCCCGGGCTACAGATGCTGTCCATACTTGTCTCTTTGTTGCATCTATATCAATATTTTGGGAAGGTGTTGGCTGTTTTTGTAGTGTTAAGTATGAGAGATACAAAGTAAATGGCTCTCTGGCTTTAGGTGTACTTTATGAGAGAAAGGAGGCCCTCCACATCCTTCAGCAGCACGTCTCGTGATTTTCACCAGCTTCGCCTTAAAATATACCTGATGGTTTTTATTTTTTTTTATTTTTTTAACATTATATATTTTATATCATTATAAGGCTGTATATTATTGTGTCATGTTTGTTGAGATGTGAACATTAATACTAGGTGCAGCTATATATATACCGAATATTTGTATTTATTTAGATATATTTGTATTTATGTATAAATTTACTAAATTTATTTGTAATTTTTTCTTTGTATTATTCTTGTTATTTTATCACTTGAAATCTCGTATTGTCTCAGATAATGTTCCTTTTGTTATGTTCTGTGAAAAATATAAATAAAAAGTTCAAAAAATATATATATATACCTGATGTAAAAGTAAGGTGGTCTGTTACATATTTTCAATCTGTATTGATTTATTAACGTATTGCATATATACGGTGACTTCAGGGCGATACGACGGTCATATTTGAGAAACATTTGGGCAGCAAATTAAAGTTATGTGATGCAAACAACAAAACAGGAAAGATGATTAAGACAATATCAGATAATGTGACCTTTTAACAACAAAGAAGGTTAGTTCAGGTTGTCATGTAGCGTGACACCTCAAAAACGTACTATTTATGAATGAATAATTCATGATTTTTCTTTAAAAATGTCATTTTGTATGCATTTAAGGTGTAGGAAAATGACATTTCAACCAAGACATTTAATTTAAACGTTTCTTGGAAACACAACAAAAGTGTTTCAAAACTATATTTGAATGTATAAAATTCATAAAAGCACATAATGTGCATTGAAATAGATTTCCCCGCTTTTATTTGTCATTGAACTACACGAAAAGTTATTCAGAAAGACTTTTTTGTTTGCAAAAAAAAAAAAAAAAAATCTGCTGTGATTTGCTTGCTATTTGTTTGGAAATTGACCCTGGCCTTAAGTACACTTTGTATATACAGGCAGGCACACACACACACACACACCTCTGCTACTTCATTTAAAGGCGTTCTGTTGCACCTGCAAATCCTTTGACACAATGCAGCTGACTGACAAAGAGGAGAAGCCTTCAATCTCATTGAGGCAACTGACAGCCAATGAGGCTCTTACACAAATAAAAGAGAAGAAAATAAGATTCTTTAAAGGCATCCATTGGAACCATAGAAGGAAACAGCTAAAAAAAAGAGACAAAAAAGGAGGGGAGAGAGTACGTGTGTGTGTGAGAGAACTCAGGCTATGCCTAAAGCAACTCATCCCACCCACCAGCCTTCACCAAACACAATATTTCACTAAACAAAGAAAACGTGCCATCTAAAAGTTCATTTGAGTCGCAACTACATTCATTAAAATGACAGTTATGTGTTCAGTTAAGCTAACGCTCCTCTTCACAAGCTCTCAACTGTGGTTTCATGCCATGAATAAACCTAATAGATTATATCAGCCTCATGAATTGTTTGCTTAGTCAGGCTTACCTGACTTGGGAAAGGGGTTGAACTCTAGGTGGATAACATATGCAAAATCTTCTTTGTTGTCAATATGACAATGAATGTCATCAAAATTACCAAGCACTTATCAAAAGTGGGTCATGTAATGCTTCTCAACATTCATTGTTAGGGGAATTAACAGAGGGCTGAACCTGCATGTCAAGTTCTGAATCAGCATCTAAATTTACTGAAAAAGTTGAGGTGCTCATTGACATCTAGGTTTAACATCCCCTTTGTTCTTTGTAGTGTAATTCAGCTCTTTAGATTATTAAAATGTTCACTGAAAAAAAATCCACAGGAAGGTTATTCAATGCATCGCTCCATTTGGAAGCTTTATTTTTAGTTTGTAATTGTAACTGCACTATTTCTTTCATTCACCCCCAACCCATGTGATACCCCACCTCTCTCAAACAGTGGAAAAACGGCAAGATGTGCTTTGTCAGACACCTGGGATATAGCTCACGTGGACCGGCCCTCCCTCTGTAAATGAAAGCACCGTGTGCCTGAAAGAAGCGGCTTGAAGGAAATGAACCCTGCACAGTAATAAGATGGTGAGCTCGGCTGGCCTCTATCTGATCATCGCCTTTATTATCCAGACTATGGATAGTGCGGAAAGTCTAATTTGAAATGATAGACCATGTGGTGTGAACAAAGAGGAGGTGACACCTGGAATTTCACTATAGTCAAACTGGCTATTGTGTTTAGTTGAATTAAGCTAATACTTCGGAACATGCGCTTATAATGAAGTCTGTTGAACTAGAAGCACAGCGGAGCAAATATTATAACGGCAAAAACATTTCTTATCCAATAGCAGTCATTTACTTGTGGTAACTTGTGTACCCTCTAATGTTGGATTTGACAGTTCTGACATTTGTAGGACTTCAGCACTCATCCCCACACTGTAAAAAAATATATGATGGTTTAACTTAAAAAATTAAGTAACCTGGTTGCCTTAAAATTTTAAGTTCATTGAACTGGAAAAGTTAATAAAAGAGTTAATACAATGAAGGAGATTAATTTAACCATCAGAAACTCAAAATTATATGTTATCTGAACTAAATAAATTATTTAAGTTGATTTGACTAAAGAAAAAAATGTTGTGATTACTACACTGTAAAAAAATATTGTTGGTTTAACTTAAAAAAAATAAGTAACCTGGGTTGCCTTAATTTTAAGTTGATTGAACTGGAAAAAGTGAGTTAATACAATGAAGTAGATTAATTTAACCATCAGAAACTCAAAATAATAAGTTATCTCAACTAAATAAATTATTACAAAGTTGATTTGACAAAAGAAAATATGTTGTGATAACAAATCTTGAAAATATTTTTTACAGTGCACTGACTGGCCAAAACCTGTTTTCATTCACAATGGCGTGCAGTCGGTATTGTGGTTATTAAGCCAGAGTCTAATTTTGATGTAAGATTTCATATTTTTTAAAGAAGTATTTCTTACGCTTTACCAAGGCTGCATTTATTTGATAAGTAAAATACCAACCCGATCATACTAAATGCGTCTTTATAGCACGCGTGTGTATTGTCGTGTAATTTATACGCTAAAGTGAGTTTTTACGTGCGTATGGTTGGTTAAGGTAGGTTCAGGTGTGGGGTGGGTGCGTGTGTATTACGTTTGGGTACAATTAGTGGTGTGGGGTGCGTGTGTATTACACGCAATTGAACTGCGTATCAAATACACGCGAAAAACTGCGTCTCATTTGCACGTAAAAACTCATTTACGCATATAAATAACACGATGCGTGTTATAGAGACGCATTTACGTGAGAACAGGTTGAAAATACAGTTATATTGTGAATTACAATTATTTTTGTTTTCGAATTTAATGTATTTTAAAATGTAATTTATTCTTGTGAAGCAAAGCTGAATTTTCAGTATCATTACTCCAGTCTTCAGTGTCACATGATCCTTCAGAAATCATTCTAATATGAGGATTTGCTGCTCAAGAAACGTTTCTTATTATTATCAATGTAGAAAACAGTTGTGTTTAATATTAATTGTGGAATCAGTGATGAATTTTTGATCAACAGAAAGTTCAAAAGAGCAGCATTTGTTTGAGATTATTGTCACTTTAGTGCATCCTTGCTGAATAAAATATGATTTTTTTTATTTTACTTTTAAACATTAATGAATTCTAATATTCTCAAAACTCTAAAATCAGTAGCGTTCTATTCCTTCGGCCACACTTTCATATTTTTCTGAAGCAAAACATACAATTTTTGGTGAACATTGCAAATCAAGCCCATGATCAACTTTAAAAGGAGCATTAACAGTTCAAGATGATTTGATTTATTGCAAATAATATTACTTAAATGAAAAATTCTGTCATCATTATGTTGTTACAAACAAGTATGACTCTCTGCTGTCAGGAAGGTGATCGAAAATTCTGTCATTATTTTTCGTCAACTATCCCTTTAAGACTTTTAATTTATTTATTGATTTTACATAACTCACTTAAAATAAATTTTTTACCAAAACATGTTGACTGCTACGCTGTAAAAAACATTGTTGGTTTAACTTAAAAAAAAAATAACCTGGTTGCCTTAAAATTTTATACAATAATACACAAATTGAGTTAATACAATGAAGGAGATTGATTTAATCATCAGAAACTCAAAATATTTTGTTATCTGAACTACATAAATCAATGAAGTTGATTTGACAAAATTAAAAGTGAAGGACAAGGACTGAACCATGTTTGCACATACTGAGTGCTGAGCATTAAGTTATTACTGATGTTACATTTATTGAGCATTACATTCACACCGGTGTGAAATGAATACTACATTCACCTGAATCCTTTTGAGGTTTAAACTACATGTTTCTTTGTTTTTGTTTTATTTTTTCCAAACAACATAAACTCATATTTCTAAATGGAATCAAGGGAGAGGCTGTTTCTATTTGCACAAGACACAATCATTCAAAAGAAACTGATGTGACAAGTCAGTAGTTGCACATTATGTATTTTCTCAGCCCCACCCACCAACAGTGCATGTCATCAGTTCAACCCTCCGCCACTTCGGCAGAATGATTTAATGTCCATATCCTTTTCACAGACCCCCTTTTATTGTCCACGGTGAGAAATGGCTCTAGTCTCTTTTAAAAAGGTTAAGACGGAAAGTGACAGGGCAATACCTGTAAACAGGCCGATGAGTCTGGGAAAGACCGAAGACCTAATCTCAGTTTGGTTGGATTTATCATATCTGCTCTAGTAATCCTTAACACAAAGCCTGGATGAGTGCCGTCTTTGTGTGTGTCAGAATAGCAGGCTTGCAGAACAAGCCTCGGCGTGTATTTTCTTTTTTCGCTTTTTTCTTTGTTCAGCCGTAACACTGTGGCAGGTAAGGAATCTTAGGTTACAGTGGGGATATCTTCTGACAACATGGAGGTACTGAGGGTACTGGGTGGGGTAAGCTGGGCCGGAAGATTGATGTGGGGCGGCGCAACTATGTGCATCCATACTGCTGCCTCTACACACACAAAAAGTCATGACAACTCTCGGAAGATATTAGCATGGATATGACAATATCCAGTGCAAGTAGGAACTTTCTACTACCAATACACACGCCGGTGCGCTGTGTAAGTGTGTAAGACATATGCTGCTGCACAAATAGCATATCAATTACCCATAGCAGAACTACACAGGTGGAGCACAGAAAACTGCTATAGTGAATGGTAACCAGCTATGTAAATGTTGAGCAGCAGATGTAACATGAACCAATCAGCTTGTGCCAAGTAGTTAACGCTGTAAATATCACCAGATGCGTTGAGGACCCATCAGCCTGCGTCATCTAGAGTTTCATGACACAACTAGGCATTATTCCAGCTAAAATATCCTTAAAACACGATACATTTCATTGAGAAGCAATACTGCATAAGATATATTAAGAGTAGACTAGTTTAAAGAGAATGGAAAACACAGACAAAATACACTTATATTCAAGATAATACAGTTTATGAAAGCGAATCTCAACCTGTAAACCATTACGTTTTTGTTTTGTTGAGTATCATTTTTGATGTTGTCATATTTTGACTGAAAAAAAATGACTTGATTTTATTCAGAACCACAAACTGAGAAAATATGCAATTTGGTGCAGTTAAAAAAATAAAATGAAATACATTAAAGAATAGCAGACCACTTGCTTAAAATGTATATGAATATCTATATCTTCCAATAAATCTTAGTAAGATGAATTTTACATCCTCTTTATTATCAAATGTCTGTTTTTATGGCGGGAGGGCAAAGGATATATAAAGAAATACGATATAATGATGATGATGATGATGATGATTGAGAAATGTAAAATAAACATTCCTCAAAAGCCTGATGTATTATTGATATTTGTTTTTATTTTTTCAATTTTTTTGTGTTAACAACTGTTTATTGAGTTTTTCTTTTTAAAAAAAAAAAAAAAAAGTCAAGAGAAACAAGAATACAAAGCATAGAATATAGAATATAGGCCTCCCAAAAAAAGATTTATATATTAAAAAATAATACAGAATAATAATTAAAAAATAAAATAATAATAATAAAATAAATAAGTAAACAAATACATTACATGGATTTGATACTTACATTTTAACATGATTTTCTAAAAATGATATATGGATGATCATGTAAACCTATACTTCATGTTCATCTTAAAATTTGACAACCAATTTAAAATGTATTCGTACATTTACTTCATAAAAATCAATAAAGATTTCACAGCAATAAGACGACCTGAATACGCAATAAGCAATACCACGACCTGAAGAGGGATGTTTTTATAATCACACTGAAAAACCTTTTACTTGCAAATTTTTTATTATAAACAGATGGCATGTAATAGATTGCGCCCAACATGATTTTCAGCAAAGATTTGATCATGTTGATAATTGGCAGGCCATAGAAATTTGTGTGTCAAATATTATAGGGTTAATGTCCTGTTTAATTATCAAGATTAATCTTGTGTGTGTATGATTTTTAAAATTTTTTTTTTTTTACTAAAAAAGTCAAAAAGACTCATTAGAAAGTCAAGTTTGGAGTATATTTTTGTCTCTATTTTTTTTTCAAGCACAAATCACACAAAGGTTTTAGGTTTGGCCAATGAGAGTAGAATATAAATATATTCTCTCATTCTGAGCAGTGTAACATGAGTAACATGTCGCGAGTTACGTAATCAGATTACATTGTTCAAGTAGTAAAGAAATGCATTAACAAAATAGTTACTTTTTTATATAAGTAATGCAAGATAATTTGTTTTCCCATGTATTGACTTTCCTGTCCCCATGTAGAGAGAAATCAGGAATAAGTGCAGAGGCATTGTGTGTGAACATGGTGGTTATTGTAGTTCTAGACTAAATGTGAACATACATTTAATCATCACACTTGCACAAAAACAAATTCAGTATTTTTTCTTTAACTCACTTTTTCCAGTTCAATCAACTTAAAATTTTAAGGCAACCCAAGTTACTTACTTTTTAAGTTAAACCAACAATATTTTTTTTACAGTGTAGTAATCACAACATTTTTTCTTTAGTCAAATCAACTCAAATAATTTATTTAGTTCAGATAACATATAATTTTGAGTTTCTGATGGTTAAATTAATCTCCTTCATTGTATTAACTCACTTTTTTCCAGTTCAATGAACTTAAAATTAAGGCAACCAGGTTACTTACCATCGGTAAGTAGGTTAGTTAAACCATCAATATTTTTTTTACAGTGCAGCATGTATCTGCATGAGTAATCTTAAACAGTGAGATAACGTGTATTATTTAAATAATCATATATTTTCAATTATTCAGAGGAGCTGTACGTCTGCGCAGGCCTTGAGACATGCTGAAAGAAGAACAAAAGAGCCACAGGTGCAAGCTCACTTTACACCTTGACCTGGTTTGTCAGCTTGTCTGCTGAATTTGTGCCACTGCAAAGCGAAGTGTCAAAAGCAGCAAATCTGCGTTGACGAGAAGGAGATTAAGGGCTAGAGGTCAGAGAACGAACACAAAACTCCTCAGAGATTCAGGGAATTCTCCAAAACACAATGCTGTTTCACACACTACGGATTCTTTTATTGTTAAAAGAATATCTGATGGCTAAACAGGCCTGGATCGCAATCGGATATGTTAAGTATGCATGCTTTGTGTATGCGCACATGTGTGTTTATTTGTTGCAGGTCTTCTGTGAACCTGAGCAAGGTGTTACAGCAGCGCAGCTGTTAAAAGACGATATCACTCTTGACGTTGTGTTTATTTTGTGTGTGTGTGTGCACCTGGGGGTGTCCATGCTTGCAAACCTTCTGAAAACCTCAAAGCTGTTCTAGCTGAGACACAGAATACCTGCATCATTGTCACTTCAGCACCTTAGGCAGGCAGCAGCAGTGGATGGGGAGAATCAGTCATTTGTCAGAGTAGGGCAAGTTGCAACTACAACCCCATTTGTTCCACTATAGAGCAGGTTATGGATCCAGTTAATGAGAAGAGACAAGGTCTTACACATTTCCTATATTCACATGCAAACATTGACCTAGCACCCACACACTCACACAAATGGCGTAATACTTGCTGTAATGCAGTCACAGGGAAAGCGTGAGAGAGCTTTGTCATCTGTCTGCATTACTGTAATAATGTAAATGGGCAAGAGTACTGCAATGACATCACATAAAAGAACAATGATCATTCACCATAAAGTTTCTAGACGTTATAATGTGTCAAGAGGCAAAAAAGTGTCTCGTGAAATATGATCCTATATGTCTGAGGAAGTTTTGAAATTGTGTCCCGAATATAAAAACAGGCACTGGCTGGTGAGACACATAGATTCTTTCAAACTGACAAATGGCCAGGATCAGTACATTTTAGCATTGTGTTTTTGTGGAAAAATCTGCTATACTAATGTAAAGGTGGTAAAATGTATTACACTAGTATTACACTAATATACAGTAGTAGGCTATGCACTTTTAGAGTTTAGTTTAAAAATATATATGTATGATAGGGCTGGGCGATATATCGAATATGTACGATGTATCGTTATATTTTTTGAAACGATATGGAATGAGGCAATACCGTTTATATCGATACAGTAGTTTGATATGAGCACATCTGAAAAATAGCGGAGGTTGCAGTGTGAGCTGCTGCAGTGAAAGTAGCTATACGTAGTACAATTTGTCCTAAACATGACACAAGCTTATATTAATTGCGTCAAAATCACTTTGATATAGTTAACAAGTTTAAGGCAGCTTGCCGCCCGGTCAAATGCTCTGACAGACACTGTTGCTGACTGACAGATATACTTGCGCTGTTTAATGCGTTTGAGATGTGGTGCTTTCCTCAGTGCTCAACTTACATTTCACATATTCTCCATCTGTAAATGTTAGAAAGTAAAGCAAATATGTCCATTTCACAACAAATATGTCCATGTCAGAAGAGGACGAGCTTCTGCAAGTGAATCTCCGCTAAAATTCATGCTTCCTTGAACGAGCGCCGGCGCGCGCATGCGCGTGAATAGTACTACGTAGTACGCAATAATTCTGACTAAAATAAACATATTGCTAAAATATTTGTTGTTGGAGAAAATAAATGTGCCATATGTGGAATTTTAAACCTACAAGTATATATTTTTAATGAAAGTGAAAGTGATTATAATGGGGTAATCAAATGCAGGCTAATATAATTAGTTTGTGCTTTTGTTTTTGTTTTTATTTTCATTTTTAGTTTAGCTTTTAGTCAATATAAAAACAAAAGCTTTTTGCACATAATATATTGCATAGCCTATATTATATTTGTTTCCATATCCTTCAATATCAACATTGTTTGTAGGATATCATTGGGCCGAATGTGAATATACTGTGTATATATATATATATATATATATATATATATTTTTTAAAATAAAGATTTTCTTTATCTAAATAGAAAACGTAGAAAGTACCGAGATATATATCGTATATCGCCATTTGACCAAAAAATATCGAGATATGATTTTTTGGCCATATCGCCCAGCCCTAATGTATGATATATAAACTATTCCATTTAGTCTGTTGTAAGCGCTTCTTAAAGAGACAGAATAAAATCAAAACAAAGACTAATGGTCTGATCATCAAGAGAACATGTCTCAATTATTCTATTGTTCAAATCAGACTCATTCAACGTATCGCTATTTCAGCTTATCTTCTAACAGAATGATTTTAAAGTTAGCGTACCCTTGAAAAAGTAGTGTGCTTAATTGTATGTGCACCTTTAGTGTACTTTAAACCTTTAAAGGGGTGATAAACTGAGAAATCACATTTTCCTTGAGCTTTTGACATCTAAGAGGTCATCATATTATATGAATATCTTGTAAGTTTCAGAGCTGAAAAAGTCCTTGTTAGTCCAATAAAAGCTTTTATTGACACCAGGCTCAGCAAACGACTCATTTTTCAAAGTGGGGAACTATGACGTCAAAGAGGATAAAACACCACCCCCGCAGAAGAAGATCAACGCCTACTTCAACACGGCCGGTTTAGCCCCACCCACCGATTTGCGCATTACACGCATAGCTAAATAACATAGATGCCTACCCCGTGATGACAAACCGGATGGAGCTACCGAGCAATACAGAATATTGTGAAGTGCCTGGTTGTGGAAGAAGACAGTCGCTGCATAAGCTTCCTCTGGATTCCAATAGGACTGCATGGTTAAACTTTATTTTTAATGACGTTCCAGCTGATGAGGTAAAACATTGTCCGTCTGTTCGCTTCATTTCACTGAGGATTGTGTAAACAAGACTGGATTTGCAGACCAATTAAGATTAAAGAACTATATCGGACTCTGGGTCGAACATGTAAGGGCGAATCATTCCGGTTGCCATTTTACAACATTGGACGTTTTCAAAACAATTTCCCCCAAGTGCACCGACAAGTGAGTTGAAACTCATTATAATATGCAAAACTGTTATCCACTCACAGCAGTGGGCGTTTACTTCCAAGTCTTCAGTGTGAGACGCCCATTAAAAAATGAGTGTTTCTGAGCCAGGCTCAAAACTAGGGTAGAAAATAGCCTATTACTTATTCATTATGAATGCAAAAACCAAGCGAACGTCATATATTGACCTCAGACAACAATATAATAAAATGTAAAAAGCCAGTTCATGACCCCTTTAATAATATAAATTGCACATACAATTAAGCACACTTCTTGTTTTTTATATAGCGCACACACACACACACACATATATATATATATATATATATATATATATATATATATACTGTATATATATATATATATATACAGGGCCTGAAATTAACACCCGACCACCTGCCAAATGCGGGTGAATTTTGCTATTGGCGGGTAACACTGTCAATCTACCTGCCACATTGGCAGGCAGCCAATGAGAATTGAGTGATTCATTAGGATTTTTACATTTCAACGAAGTCCGCTATTGCGGTGGACTTTAGCTAAAATGTGGCGGCACATTACTGGGGTAAAGAGGCCAGCTGAAACAAAACAAACAGCCAACAAAAAGATGAGGATGAGAAAAAGAAAAGTAAAGAAGACATTTTGATACAAAGTGAACAATCGGCGGCAATGGCAAGGTTCGTGAGCGGCTGATTTATGACAGCGACTGTTGTTTCGTAACGTTCATGCGATCAGAAAGAAGATGAGGCTCTTTTTCTGACTACGTGTGCGAGTATTAAACTGTTGATGAGATGGGATGAGATAATGTAATGCGTCGCTGTTGTAGGTTACAGTACAATGACAGTTGCACAGATGTGTGTGCGTGTGCAATGTGCATGTTGGGAGTTGGGAACCGGTGAGAAAATGTCCGGTACCCGGTAATTTTATCAGTAATAACAGTATTAATTTAGTTGATATTTAACCGTTCCTGAACGCTGTAACTAAAAGCTGTTAAGAGTAAGACCTGTACGTGACTAAATCCGCCATCAACACAGCCGCGTGCGATTTGTTTACGAGCTGCGGTAGGTCTATCTGTTGAGTATATACTATATATGTTGTGTGTGTGTGTGTGTGTGTGTCTGTCAAAATCAATGAATAAAAATATTTTTTTTTTAAATGTATGTTATTAGAGTTATTATTACTTGACAGCACTTAAATGTGTATTCTTACAAGTAAAAGAACAATATTGTGAAATTCCCGGGTTTTTTTTTTTTTGTACGTTTATGAGGCAAAAAAAAAATGGCGGGTAAAAAGTCTCTGTGGCAGGTGAATTTTTAAATCCACCTGCCACAGTGGCCGGTGGCCGAAAAAATTAACTTCAGGCCCTGTATATATATATATATATATATATATATAAGTAGGCCTACTTAAAAAGTGTACTTAATGGGATAGTTCACCCAAAAATGTTAATTCGTCATCATTTACTTATCCACAAGTTTTTCCAAACTGGTCTGAATTTCTTTTTTCTGTTGAACACAAAAAAAAGATATTTTAAAGAATGTTGTTAACCAGACAGTTTATGGGTATTTTTTTCCAATACGATGGAAGTCAATGATGTAAATAGGTGTACTAAAGAAACGCAAGATTTTACACTACATTCTCATGGTGAACGGGATTTCACCAAGTACAACATTAACAACCTGGAACAAAGTTTCAATCAGCTAACCAGATTTGAGAGATAAGTTTACAGGTTATTTCAAGTTTAGGCTTACAACCAGGGTTTGGTGCTTCTACGTCAGTGTTATGCACTTAGCATTTCCCTCTGATTTTATGGATAATTTACTGGTTGGGCTCGGTTTAGGGGTAGAGATTTGGTTAGGAGGACACAATTTAGTTCCAGGATCAACATGTATCCAGGAACACTTACTTGGCAAAATCAGGGTGACCACATTCTGGTCTCAGGTAGCATCAGAACCTCACTGTACCAGCCTGATAATGACCTGTTTATGAGTATGATATTGGAAGCCAAAATGAATGGTTTTGTTTTTTGTGCATCTTAAATTTTGATGGTGGTGGTCATTAGCAGCCTGGATTCTTTTCCACTACCACACTGGACAGTCCAGTCACCTCAGCTCTAATCCACTGACATGGACACATCAGTCTCGCCTCAGACAAACCTCACTTCTGCCCTTTACAACACATTTTACAATCTCCTGCTGTCCTCACATTGCAATCTCTGGCCATCAAACTCGCCCTCAGTTTGATTCAAAACGAGCCTCTCATACATATTCAATATGCAGCCAGCCTTTTCCAAAAATCTACATAAGGAAAATACTTTCTAACTTGGCTGCAAATGGACTTTTGTGGATGATTTTTGCATGCATCATGAATGTTCATTTTGGCAATGTATGTGTTTTTAGGCATGGCGGAAGATCTGCTGTGACAGATTAAAATGCCAAATGATATTCATGTCTGATGTGCATTGTGGGTTTTCAGCTGATCAGGACTGAGTTCTGGTAATAGTAATGTTCATTATATCAGTGATAACAAAAGCATGACAGCTGCATTTTTCCATTTGCTGGTTCAAAAAATCGAATGTCTCAGACAATTACTAATTACTGTCCCTTCCTTTTGAAAATAAATGCTGTATTAAAACTATATCTAGTGGTTCATTGGGTATGCTGTATCAAAATGACAACACAAGGCATTCGTAAGAATTTGTGTAAACGTGTACAATTTCATTTGCAAGTTTTCATACATTCTGCTTACGCCGTATTAAAGGAGTAGTTCACTTTTAAAAAAACCTTTGCTGATAATTTACTCACCCCCATGTCATCCAAGATGTCTATGTTTTTCTTTTTTCAGTCGAAAAGAAATTAAGGTTTTTGATGAAAGCATTCCAGAATTTTCTCCATATAATGGACTTCAATGGGAACCAAACGGTTCAAGGTCCAAATGAGAGTTTCAGTGCAGCTTCAAATGGCTTTAAACGACACCAGACGATGAATAAGGGTCTTATCAAGCGAAACGATCGGTCATTTGAAAAATAAATAAAAAAAGTTTAAGTTTTATAAGCACAAATGCTCACCTTGCTCTGTTCTGTGACGAGCGTTCGTGACTCTCCTGTTCAAACTCGATCATCAAAATGAACAAATCTTTTTTCGAGTCATGACGCGAAGGATCCTAGATAAGACCCTTATTCATCGTCTGGTGTCGTTTAAAGCTGCACTGAAACTCTCATTTTGACCTTGAACTGTTTGGTTCCCATTGAAGTCCATTATATGTAGAAAATCCTGGAATATTTTTATCAAAAACCTTAATTTCTTTTCGACTGAAGAAAGAAAAACATGGACATCTTGAATGACATGGGGGCAAGTAAAAAAAAGTGAACTACTCCTTTAAGAGTTTTGCTTATTTATTGCTAAATTGCAATCATTTCATTGGTGTTTCAGCAAGAATTTTTTTTCAGTGTACAAATTTAGATATAGATCCTGTAAATAGAAAATTCCCATCCTGGCATAATGCATCATTAATATCAAGGCCTACAGATAAAAAAAGCACTTCAGTGTAGTTTTGCTGTGACATTGCGGCAGTGAAAAGACTAGAGCTTTACTATCTGTCAGCCATGAAATGTTTAATGAAAGATCAAGAGTTATGCAGGGAGAAGTGGGACAGTGCGTATGGGAGTTGCTTTTCCACATTTTCCACAAGTCTGCCATCTGACTGGCATGTCTGAGCACATTCTGCGGAAAAAAAAAGGTAGGGAGGGGGGTATAAGACAGTACATTGTTTAGAGGATTACTGTCATATCAATTTTAATATATTTCTCAAACATGTTAAATGCAGGCTATCCACAGTGGACTACTTCGTTCACAAAACTGTCCTTATGGGAAAAAAGATGGCCATCAGAGCTGAAATAGATGGGCATATAAGAAAGACTGAGGCAACGCTCAAGGATGAGTTGTGTCTGTAAGGGGAAGGAATGCTATAAATCTCTCTGGCAATGCTCCGGTAAATGTCTAGAGTCATCTCAAAGGAGCAGCGGAGGAGATGCTTTATGTGTTTTAATCCAGCAAAACACCTTTGATTCTGAATGCTTGTTCGTTTGTTCATTCATTCTTTTTTCATTCAATGAGACTTAATTCAATTTAGCTTAATTTAAAACCATAATCATTACTTTGTAGCCATACTACTACTCCAGGAAAATTGAGAAAAAAAAAGCAATGCAATATAACTGATAATTAGTGGAAATGAAGACCAAAAACAGGAAAACGTGAAAAAAGTCAAAAAAAAAAAAAGAAGAAAAAAATATAAAAGAAATATAAAAAGTATAAAAGCCAAATATAAAAGAAAACAGCATTATAACTAAACAATATGCACGTCAAAAAATAATTAAGTTACAAATTCACTTGCTTTTATAAAAAGCCCAATATTAAAGCGATTTTTTGCGATTTTTCAAATCTTATATAAATAAATTGGTTTACACCTACAGTGTGACTAACTTGAAAAGATCTCAGAAATATGCAAAAAAATATACATTAATAATACTTTGTATGGTACTCTAGGTTAAAAAAAATGTCTCAAGCACAAAACAGTCTGCTTGGAAAAAAGCCCAAGCATTCTTTTTAAAACATACTTTATGAATTACAGTACTGGTGGATAGGTTAATACATGTACTTCTGCTCTAGTCAAATTGACTTGCAGGTCTAATCTAATAATCAGATGTGAGAAAAGGTCAAAAAGCACATTAAAGGAGTAGTTCACTTTAAAAAAAACTTTTGCTGATAATTTACTCACCACCATGTCATCCAAGATGTCCATGTCTTTCTTTCTTCAGTCGAAAAGAAATTCAGGTTTTTGAAGAAAACATTCCAGCATTTTTCTCCATATAATGCAATTCACTGGGAAACAAACGGTTCAATGTCCAAAAGACACTATCAGTGCAAACTGCAAAATGTTCAAATGGCTTTAAACGATTCCAGACAAAGAATAAGGGTCTTATTAAGCGAAACGATCGCTCATTTAATAAGTAAATAACAAAGTTTAAGTTTTATAAGCTCAAATGCTCTGTTCTGTGATGCACGTTTGTGACTCTCCAGTTCGAACTCGTTCATCAAAATCATTGAGTCATTTGGTTCATTCAACAAACGAAGCGAATGAATTGACTCAGAAAAAGATTCGTTCATTTTGATGAACGAGTTCGAACAGGAGAGTCAAGAACGCGCATCACAGAACAGGGCAACCTTTTGAGCTTATAAAACTTAAACTTAAACTTTTTTTTTTTAAATGAGTGATCGTTTCGCTTGATAAGACCCTTATTCATCACCTGGAATCGTTTTAAGCCCTTTCAACAGTTTGAACAGTTTGCACTGAAACTGTCTTTTAAACCTTGAACCGTTTGGTGCCCAGTAAAGTGCATTATAAGGAGAAAAATCCTGCAATGTTTTCATCAAAAACCTTAATTTCTTTTCGACTGATGGATGTTGGATGACATGGGGGTGAGTAAATTATCAGCACAAGTTTTTTTTTAAAGTGAACTACTCCTTTAATAACGCAATTTTTGTTGCTTCCAAATGGTGCCGTGATCCTTTCAAATTTGAAATTCGAATGCATTTACATAAATAATAAAACCAGACAAAACAGCGCTACAAACTGACTTAATAAATAAAATCCATGATGCATTATTCATATGTGATGGCTAAATTGGAATTTATTGTGGGTCACAGAGCTTAGTTTTGGAAAATAACAACAACTTTGTCCGCCTCGCTACTTTTGCTTGTTTTCTCTAATGGTATTCTAACAGGGTCTCACACGGACACTGCGATCATGGTAGGAAATCCAAATGAAGGGAGAAGTGAATAAAACGGCTGGGTCTCATTGTGCGAGCATCTCCCAAGACTGCAGTAACTAAGCATCCTCCAAACCTCACAGAAAGCATCTGATGTGTGCCCTGCGTCTCAATTCCACGGCCGGCTCCTCGCTTCTGTCAATCAAACTCACAAACTCATGCACACAAAACTCTCTCATATAATATATTCAAATCAAGAAACAAGCACAAATAAGTAATGTTGACAAAGGACCTCCAGTGACACCACAAAAAGGCTCAATCAGGGAGAGCAGCACTGCGGCAATGACAGTTTTGTATGGGCGACAGCTGGTTTTGTTAGAGCTGACTGAGAACAAACCCAGTTGTGCTGGGAGCGTGTAAGAAAAGACCCCGGAGATGTCTGAATTTTGGAATGACGGAACGCCTCTATGCCGTCCATTCAGAGAGGCCGGATGGATTTTCCCAACCTAGTAGTTCTCACGCTTAGTGCTGCATCTCAGATAAACCTCCTATGGATTCCCAACTTCAGAGAGGAGGCCAAGGAGGGGTTATTGGGAGAGGGGGGAGGAGTGGGTCATGCGTAAAAAGACGTTTTATAGAGATGCTGATTTCTCATTCAGCCCAGGCTGAGGGGGTACGGAGGCCCAGGATGGAATGCAATGAGGAAAGAGAAAGAGACAGAGAATGATCGAAGTTCTCTTTCGGGGTATGTTTACACAACACCGCTGTACTAAAAAACGTAGCTTTTTTCACATACAGACGACAACGTTGTCAAAACGATCCCGTTCACACTAAAAATTTAAAAACGACTAAAAATTCGGTATTTTGCTGCCAGGTCAGTAGTTGGCGATGTCAAGTGGTCAAGAAACACTTCGCGCCAATAGACTGAACACGTAATACGCATGCGCATGATGTCCCTGGTTTCACAAATTTGCGTTTTTGTTGTGTACGTGCAGATGATAATGGTGTAATTTTCCAAAACTTGCACGTTGAACCCCGATTTCAAAGGCTTGCATTTTCAATGCCGTTGCCAAGTAAATGAATGGCAAAAAAACATATTTTTCACATTTTTTAGTTGTCATGTAAACGGCCACTTAGAAGTTATAATACGTATTGAAAGTTACCATAAAATCAAAATAGACAATTCCACTTTTTTTTATGAAATATTGCTGTATTTATTTATCCTTGCACATTTTTTTTCTTCAGCTATTGAGGTCAAGATTTGTAATTTGTACTTGAAACAAAATGTTCAGTGATTAAAAATAATATTTTAAGGACAAATATTCATGAGTTGTTGTAATTTTTGGAGTGTGGTAAACCTCAATAATAATACTGTAAATTACAATACGGTAACAGACAAAATACAGTAAATGGTACAGTATACTGTAGGTGAAAATACAGTAAAAAATACCGTAAAACATTTTACAGTAAATTAGGGGCATCCAGCTGCCAGTAAGTTACTGTAAAATTTACAGCAATATCTTTACAGTGAGTCATGTGCCCTCGTAATCAAAATAATGTCCCCTACTTCTTTCTTTGCAAGTGTTTAACCAAATTATAGGATGATATGATACGATATATCTTCTCAGATGATGTGTTGACCAGCGTGAGACAACCTGTCAATCACATGAGATCACGGCAATATAAAACCACAACCATCCAATCAATTCCCAATGGACAAACTCAAGTCCCATCCTCCATTTTACTTGTTCGAGAAGCTGTTTCACACATACAGTATGTCACAATAGGGAAGAAAAGACTATCACAACTTCTGTGTCATGCCGACTTTAAGTTTTGAGAAGCAACTTACTGCTGGGAATGGGGTGGCCTTTCAACCCTGCCCCGAAAAAGCAGCAATTCTCTGCAAAAGCATTCAAAGGTAGCTTTTTCTCACTTGCGGATAGAAAGAAACAGAGAATGAGAGAGAGGGAAGGAGGAGGAGTGTTTATCACAAGCCCGGCTCTTCTTTTGCAGCCAGGCGAATATATACATGTATAAGTCCCGCTTGATAACGGGTGAGATGTGGATTTACAAGATTGTAATCTCTTTCATTCAGGGATACCATTGAAAAGGCACACAGAACTCCAGGCCTGCGTTTTCCTCCAACTCACTTCCCTTTCTCCGTTTGTTCTGTGGTAGATCAAGCCGTAGACATTACCAAGCATGAAGATGAGCGTGACAAAGAGCTGTCATCCATGATAACGATCGTAAACACAAAACCATCCGCTGTGAAACAGGTTAAGGCATAAATATCTTCCTCCTTCCTTCATCCTTATTTAGCTTGGGGAACCTTTTAAACAGTTTAGTAAAAATGAATAAACATATTTCTCTTGAGCTAAAAGTTTTACCAAACATGAATAGATTTAACAGTCTGCTTTAACAGTGTCTCATGCACGTATCTCACAAAAGTGGCTTTCATTTGATTGGATATATTATGCATCTTCCTGTATACATAGATGTTTAGGTATATCAACTTTTAGATATGTCAAAGTTTACCAGATTGTTGCCATTAAATCTATGCTTGTACATTTAATATTTAGAGTTTTGTTTGACTTAAAAGCAAGTTATAGTAGAGTTCAAAAGTTTAGGGTTGGTGTTGAGCTTTTTTAATTTTTCTTATCTAATCGAATATTTTGTAAAAAATTGACTCCAGTTTTCAGTGTCACGTGATCAAGAAACATTTCTTTGGCGCCACTCACATATAGTGCATAAAACGTGTAGAAAATGAAAAAAAAAATTTTTTTCATCTCTGTTTTTTTTTCAATAGTAGTGAAATAGTCATGTGTAGATTTATTATTTTTGGATGGACAGAAGTCACACACTTTTGGCTGTGTCGAACCATTTCAAGAGATGCCCACACCATTAACATTTGTACAAGTTTTTTTATCGCAATGTCTATTTATATTTGATGCAAAGATATCTTCACTACTCATATTTGAAAGCGTCTAGGTTTTTTACACTTTTTGTAAATAGCTGCTGTTGTCTATCGTTGTGGTGTAATGTCAGATAGCTCCACCCCTAAATGACACATAAAATCTGCATAAATAGAAATTATGTAAATACCCAAATGATGTATTTCTGTCTTGGGCAGTTCTTGGCCAGACTAATGTGGATCAGAGTTATAATGTTTAGTCAAAGGTCTAGATATTCTCTCATTCTATCACTGTCACTCACATTATTCCCAATCTTCTCCCTGACATGGCCAGTTTCTTCCTATATCTGAATTTGCTAAAAGTTCGAATTATGAGACTGGCGGGCTTAACAATAATTTACTTTTCCAGCTGATGTGACTGTTAAGCAGATGTTTGCAATGTGGAAAATAATCCCCAGTGGAAAGAAAAAAAAAATACAATTGGCTTTCCAAAATATGAGAGGACAAACACATGGCCGTCAAATTGCAAATGTGGGTTTATGAGAGTGTTTGTGCTTGTGTTTGCATGTGTTTACCTCACCGAAGCTCTGTTTACTGGGGCATCCGCAACGGTTTATGCTCACATTGTACTTCACAAAAAAACGAAAACTTTGATTTGACTGGAAACTGATTTTGATTTAAATCAGTTTCCAGATTTTTTTTTTTTTACAATAATCGTTTTTTAATGTACATGAATCAACTGTGAGACATACCATGAATATTTAAAGCTGATATGTGTCATTTTTTAGTGTTTCCATACTTGGTTAGCCTGGGTTTCTCCATGCTGCCTTGCCACAGCGCGATTTTATTCCAATTCGCGTTAGAGTTCGCGGGGTTGTATTCGCTATAACAACCGTCTCGCTATACAATACCCCTTACTTTTATTTATTTATTTATTTCTATGAGGGCTGATAAGACAAAATAAGAACTGTCAAGTGCGTTTAAACAGTGCGTTACAGCCGAATGCGGACCGTTCACTGATGTAATGACGCAATGACGTGCACTTGCTAGCCTGTTCCATTTACGTGTTTTCCGAATGCTAAAGAGGACCCTCGTCTAGCCTCTGAAGGAAATGACTTGGAAGGACCCGTCCTGCCAAGGAAGTATCCTTGACATTGAGAAACATGTTTTGTGCATTCATAAATCTCCTAAATCTCTGACCCATCGTCTAATTTTCTGTCGCTCTACATATGTCATCTGGTATCATTGAACCGATTGGCTATGAGCTACGTACAGGCGCATTTGATAGACATTCGCTTCACCCAATAATACGGCTCTAAGCATTCGTAAACCACGCCTCAAATACGAGAAAATGAACATGTGGTTTCCAGACCATGTCTCATTCTCAATACTTGGTAATAGTTGGTAACATTTTACAATAATAGTACATGAATAATCATATATGTTCAATTCATACTACTGCATATCTGCGATTGACCCATAATGACTCATGACACAGTGTGGAACAAGAACAATTTAACCACAAAGAACACATTATTTATTTTATTTATAGGTAACACTTCAGTTTAGGTTCAATTCTCACTATTAACTAGTTGCTTATTAGCATGCATATTATAGGATATCGCTTTTTAAAATAGTTTCTGCATGACCTTCCTTAATCCTTAATCCTTAATCCTATCCAAAACCTAAACTACCTTACTATTAAAAATAACAGTAATTAGATGTTTATAGAGACAAAAGTCGTAGTTAATAGTGAGAATTGGACCCTAATCTAAAGTTTGACCTAAAGGATAATCAAAACATTGCAGAAAGCTCAACATACGCTTTTTGGGTGGGTCTGTCTATTTTTCCAGCCAATGACAGACAGGGAGAGTGTTCTAGAAACAATAACAATTTTTTCAAATCTATTTGGTGACATTCAAATGGTACACAGCTAAACTCTACAACACTACATTTATCCGTCTATATATGTTGAATAAGAAATGAGCAGGATGGAGTTTTTAGGCTGAGAATGGGAGAATGGGTGAGACAAGAAGACACAAGAGAAAGACTGACAGCCATTGGACACGTTTCGGTTACCTTGGTTACAATGGGGGTCAATGCGAGCTGTACATACAGGCTCACATTAAAGATTCTCTTTATTCTCTCTCCTTTCATGTGGCCAACCTCACGCTCCATTCACCACTTGTTTTGTTTTTTTTCACGGTCCACCATTAGACGGCTGTCTAATAAAGGTTAGAGCTTTTCTTCCGCCCTTTCTTTTCAAAGATCACCATGTCCATTTACTGAATCCATATGCTGCATTCTCACCAAAGATCACAAAAAAAAAAGTGAAAGAGGAACTTTCTGATGTGTTTCTATCTGAAATGCGTTTCACTCCAAATATTTGAGGGTGTGAGACATATCTATCAGGGGAGCAATTGCTATTTGATAAAAGACAAAGTAACTGTTACTATGGGACACTTAGATGGATTCAACCGTAACACTTGGAAGAAGAAGAAGAAAATTGGGCTTTGGAAAACCTTAATGAGCAGATGTGCTTCTTATTTACAAAGAGGCACGCAGCAGTGCGCTGAGAGCCTCATGTCTAGTCCGGTAATGTGTTAGGGTGGATGCGCAGTCACATCCTCGACGGGGCCGTGGGGAGGCAAAACGCTAGATTCACTGACGGGAGGGCACAAGGGGGCCGTCCAAGCCAAAATAAATCAGCCTGCCAATTAGGTGCCGGCTGATTTAGCTTTGATGTGGCATCCGTGCCTGAGAGCCCTCCGTACGCAGCACCTGAGTCTAGAGAGAAACCGAGGGACCGAAGCCTCGATCCAGCGCCAATCATCGACTAAGCCTTATTGTTCCCCAGCTGACCTTCCCATCAATTCAGAGATGGGTAAAAGGAATTAAAATTGTAAGGAGAGGAGAGGGAGCCGAGATGCCTGAGAGCTCCTAATGAGCACGTTGAATACAACAGCGCTAGGCAACTAGCAAAGCCCAAAAAACACAAGGACGGAAGCAGGCCTTGAGTCCCGGACTGCGACAATAGGCCTCTAATTGGGCTCCCAAAACTGGTGGGCTAGTCTTATATGCAGCACTGTGTACACATGACCAGCCAAGTGTGAGAAACTATATTAGTCTTAGAGATGGAGAGCGCTCTTGTGCTCTCTCTTGACATTCCTTCTTTGAGCATCAACAAATGGCCATGACGCATTCATTTACTTATTCGTTTATTTCTTTTAGACACTTTGGAAATTGAAATGATTGAACACGAAATAAAATGAATTATTATAGATAAATGGAATCTAAAGTATCTTCTAAATAAGAAGAGCGCGGGGCTACGGTATACGGTAATATTGTTGGTTTAACTTATAAAATGAAGTAACCTGGTTGCTTTAAATTTTTAAGTTGATTGAACTGGAAAAATTGAGTTAATACAATGAAGAAGATTGATTTAAGCATTAGAAACTCAAAATATTATGTTATCTGAACAACATAAATTATTTAAGTTGATTTGACAAAAGAAAAAATGTGATTACAAATCATGAACATATTTGTTTACAGTATCTATATTTGTTTACAGTACATTTGTTTACAGAGAATATAGCAATTGTCTTGCTTAAGCTCATTTTAATTATAATGGAAGACAATTGCTATACATTTTGAACAAACTTAATTTGATGGTGTTCAATCTACTTAAATATGTCAAATTTAAGTTTACTTAATCGGTTTGTGTTGGATTACATGAATGATTTGTGTTGCATTAACTGAAACTGGGCTGTGCTTGTTAGCTCCTAGCAAGAGAATACATGTCCAAATTAAGTGTTATTTTATGTGTTTTTGAAAAAAAAGAGCATTTGGTTACGCTGAAATTCAGCAATACTCTCGGCAAATGCTTTGGTTGATTAAGCATGTAAATCTTATTTAAGATGCTAACAAGTGTTATTGGTAGCTAATACTTGGTTATAGTCCAGAGTGTGACACTAAAATAAATGTTATTATATTGGATGAATGAATATTGTGAATTTGAATACCTGAATCTTATCAGGGAGCCTTTCTAAATTTACTGACAATATTAAATGAAGCTGTGCCCAACCATAGTGAATAAGTTGAATCAACCTTAATACATTAAGTTGGAATAACAGAATTGCATAATGCTAAAATAAAGCAAGTAAATCGTGTGGAAAACCTTTCCATGATTTTTTTATGTTCATTCAAAGAGTTATTTTTTGAGCGGAAAGGGTTAGTTCACCCAAAAATGAAAATTATGTCACTCTCATGTCGTCCCAAGCCCGTAAAACCTCCGTTCATCTTCGGGACTCAGTTTAAGATACAGGTATAGCCCGAGAGCTTTCTGTCCCTCCATTGAAAATGTATGTACGGTATACCGTCCTTGTCCAGAAAGGAAATAAAGACATCATAAAAGACATCATCATGTGACATCAGTGGGTTAGTTAGAATGTTTTGACGCATCGAAAATACATTTTGGTCCAAAAATAACATAAAACTATGACTTTATTAAACATTGAATTGTCTTCCGGTTCTAAATCTAAAATATCTTAAACTGTGTTCCGAAGATGAACGGAGGTCTTACGGGCTTGGGACGACATGAGGGTGAGTCACTAATGACATACATTTCATTTTTGGGTGAACTATCCCTTTAAACAGCTCAAAACTTATCTCCCCGGACTCCCTACTTAAAATAAATTAAACTATTGCTTTACCCAGTTGAATCCAAATATCTGTGGTAGCTTTGTCACTCTGAGGTGATCCCTCATAGAAGTGTCGTGTGCTATTTAAGTCTTGCGATCAGGTCTAAAGAAACATATGGCAGAGTGAAACAGGTTCCTGTCAGCAGTTTCTAGCACCTCTGTGTTGGGCAGGAGAGGTTTATGGGCAGAATGGGCCTCCTGTTTTTTTTCTTCTGTGTGGTGTTAAAGCATGGCATTTGTTGAGGTCACAACAAACAGAGTTTTCGTCTTTCATGTGGCCACAAGTTTAAGATGGACGAAAGTGTGCTCAGAAAGAGAATTTGCAGTACATGTTCTTGGAGAACTACTAAGACCATAAACGCATGTTTTAAATAGTATGTTCAGATCTTCATATATTATTGTTTTTGATTTAGAAGACTTATGAAGCCATATGTATGCCATGTTAACCTAAGGGAATGGAAATTCATTGCGGCACATTTGTAGAAGCCTTGAATAATGCCAGTAATGTTTTTTTTTTTAAACCTGTTGCCTCTTTTGGAATAAAACAACCTCTTGTCTGACTAAAATTACCAGCATGTGGTATGTGGGAAAACGTTTGTCACACAAAAGGCATTGCGTGTCAGAGACTAGGGCAGGTGAGGAGCTTTACTGTGTGGCAACTGCTGTAATAAAACAATGGAGCCAAATGAGCACAAGCCGTCAATGTCTGCCTGTCAGACAGATGCTCCGCTCAAGGGACATTAGTCTGCTAAAGCACATGTATGTGCAGCCTGGTCTCATTGTTAATACGTAGCTATTTTACGTTTTTGCAAAGATAGAAAACGTACTTTTTAGTACGTTTGCATAGATGCTGAAACGTATAATATAGACGTATCTGCAACATTTAAACGTAACATTATTACGTTTTTACAGCTACAAAACGTAAAATATTTACGTATATTCTATATCATAAAGATATCTGGATAATTTCCCTTTTTACTATTTTATAGATAAATGTAAGATCCCGTAACCCTAATCCCAAACCTAAACATACCCATTTTATACTTAATATAAAAAAGGATAAAACGTAACAGACAGGTGTTGGGAAAGGGCAGTTTTATTAACAATATAGCATTAAAATATATTTTGAGCCACTTACTCCTACCCCTAAACCTACCATAACAATTCCTTAAAACTACGTAAAAAACTACAATTATGAAGAAAAACATAACTAACAGACAAGTATAATCACAATAATTTATTTATTGCGAAAATGTCAAAACCGATACCAAAAGCCGTTCACATGATGAAGCGTTGCAGTCGCAGTCTTCTCTCTGGCAGTATTGTAATAGTTTTGTATGAAGTACAGAGCAGAAATTAAATTACTAATGAAAATGTTAATCCGGCTTCGGTTGGTTCGCGCTTCTCCATTTCAAAATTCAAATGAACTAAACTAACCAACCGTCTACAGTCCTTCATGTCGCAAACTGTGACGAAGCAGGGAAGAGCCAATGAACGTTTGATATCGCTGCCGTAAAAGATGACGTATGGGCGCAATATTTGAATTTGAATTCATCACCAGCGCGGGGTTTGACTTGTAACGTTACGGTCGCTGCTGAGAATGGAGATCACGAGTCACGACTGGATAAGAGGCTGAAATCGCTGAATTAGGAGTTGTTTCTTGCAAACAACTATGGATTCTAAAGATTTGGATTACATCAAACTATTAAAATTGATGTCTTTTGTGAATTTTTGTTGTGTTTTATAGGAGAAAACGCTTTATGTGTCTCAAGGTAAATAAACTATTACAAAATGGTTGAACGAGTAACGTTAAAGAATGTATTTTTTAAGGTTTTATACACCATGCAGGCGAAACGAGCAAAATGTTAATATTTATGAGTATTATATCAATAATGCGACTGAAAACTTCATTAATAAGACAGTGGGATGCAATAGAGTCAAAACATAATGCTACGATATTAATATGCATAAATTGTGATACGTACAATGTGTACGTCGGTGGATTTGTTCATACGTAAATAAATTACGTTTTTGTGCTATCAATACGTAAATATTTTACGTTTTAGTACTGTAAATACGTCAGTATTATACGTTTCTGCGCATATAAAACGTAATTATATATACGTATGATAGAACGACACTTTACGTACACATACATACGTATTCTCATGAGATCACGTTGGTATGTGCAATGAATTTAACAGTTGTGTTCAAATCTCACACACAAATAAGAGAAAATCTGTCTTTTTCTGTGCGTCAGCCAGACAGATTACAGCCATAGAATATTTAGATATTTGTACCGTGGTATATAATTCAGGTAAAATGTCAAATATCTATTCTATATAATAAGAAAGTGAAATAAAATATGAGACAAATAAATAGAATATTTAAAATATGAGTGTTTTTCAGTTTTTTATAGCAAATTTAGACCTTTTTATTGTTCAAAACAAGCTCAATTAAATAAAACTAAATAAACACTCATGTATATGTTCTGACATATTGCGCAATGCATTTTCTCGGTTAAATCTTGTTTTAAAGATTTTTGAATATTTGTACTGCTAATAAGAATAGGACTGTTGTGCAGTGTAATATCTTCACCATGTGGTCACTTACAATGTGTGTAATCTGATATTAAATCGACTAACTGCAAATGTAAGACTTTTTTGTTCCTTTAAAGGAGTAGTTCACTTTTAAATAAACTTTTGAGGATAATTTACTCACCCCCATGTCATCCAAGATGTCCATGTCTTTCTTTCTTCAGTCGAAAAGAAATGAAGGTTTTTGATGAAAACATTCCAGCATTTTTCTCTATATAATGCACTTCAGTGGGAACCAAACAGTTCAAGGTCCAAAAGACACTTTGAGTGCAAACTGTTCAAAGGACTTTAAATGATTCCAGACGATGAATAAGTGCCTTATCAAGCGAAATGATCGCTCATAAAAAAACAACAACAAAGTTTCAGTTTTATAAGCTCAAATGTGACGCACGTTTGTGACTCTCCTGTTCAAATCTTTTGAGAGATCAAATTCGTTGAATGAACCAAATGACTCGTAAAACATTCGTTCATTTTGATGAACGAGTTCGAACAGAAGAGTCACAAACGTGCGTCACAGAACAGAGCAAGGCGAGCATTTGAGCTTATAAAACTTAAACTTTATTTATTTATTAAATGAGCGATCGTTTCTCTTGATAAGACCCTTATTCATCATCTGGAATCGTTAAAAGCCCTTTGAACAGTTTGCAGTTTGCACTGAAACTGTCTTTTGGATCTTGAACCGTTTGGTCCATTACATGGAGAAAAATGCTGGAATGTTTTCATCAAAAACCTTAATTTCTTTTCGACTGAAGAAAGAAAGACATGGACATCTGAGTAAATTATCAGCAAAAGTTTTTTCAAAAGTGCACTATTCCTTTAAGTGAAGCTTTCAGTCCTTTGCACATGACAGCGCCAGAGCTTTCATAACCTGTTGTTTGAGTTTGACTGCTGCTGTCACTGAGTATTTGCGCTCATATGCATAAGGGAGCATAATGTACTCTCAGCAGCGCTGTAGAAAGAGACGGCTGTTGAGGTGTGAGGAGTGTGTGGAGGTGTGAACAGGTGTCTGGGTTCACTGGAGTGTAGGAATGGAAGCTTCTCCAGGTGCACAGCTGCAGGGAGGGGCACTGCTGACACAAAGACACATATATATCCTTGGGGGAAGTGTGTTTATGCAAGCATGTAGCTGTGTGTTGGTGTGTGTGTGGGTGGCTTAGGCAGGTGGCTGTGCATGCACTGCAAAAACGAAAAAATAAATAAAAATAATTGCCTTATTTTCCAGAACAAACGTCTAAACATTAATATATAAATATTTGAAAAGCAAAAATTGACTTGCTTTCAGGAAATATGTCTTTATTTAAAATGATTATTAATGTGATCAGTTATGCAATACAATCTAATGAGGTTTCCTTTATAAAAATTAGAAAAACAAGTTTAACAAATATATGTATACAATTTATTTTATTATATTTTTTTGCAGTTTGTGAAGGCTTGGTTAAAAACAGTGAGACGGAGGCAGTTGTATTTGTCTGGTGTGCAGATTTGACCTTTTCCCAGTACTGTTCAAATCAGTTCATAATTAAACTGCAAGTTATTTGCAAACTGGCCATTCAACTTTTTTATTGGAAGCCCAATGCAAATGCCAAGCGTTGCTGTTTTTCTCACAGACCTCATTCATCATAATTTGGGAAGGGATACGATTAAACAAGCCCTCTCATTGATAAACACTTACAACCTTCCAGTTGCTGTAAGACAATGCGCCAACAGCAAAGGTCAGAGCTGCACTCACATGCACAAATATACTGGCCTGAGAGCAAAGATAGCAGCGAATGGTGTGAAGGAAAAGCTCTTTATAGCATTATTTACTCCATATAATCCCATTTACATTATAAAAATAATCCATTTGCACACTGCAAATCTTTTCAAGTTACAAAACTACTTTTGATGGAAATTTAAGTCACTGTTCACTCGTATATAAAGTTCCAAAAACATCACATTTTGATATTAATCTGTGACGTCACATGGCCAAATAAATGACTGCTTCCAGAGCAAGACATCGCTTCAGAAATCAGTCGCTTAATGGCTGACATTTGCTACACTGGATGTGAGTGTGGTGTCAAAAGCAAATAGAACCCATTATAATCACTGTCACTGTCTACACTGGATACTAGAAGCACACTTGAGTCTGTCGACAACAGGACAAATGGAAGTGTAAAGGAACGTTTGCTTTGACGTTCAGTTTAAATAGATTGTTCGTCTGAGGATATGTTTGTTCGGCGCATTTGACAGCAGATTGTTTCGTAAAGAAGGCAAAGTGTGATGGAGAAAATTTTGTAAAAAAAAAAGATGAAGCACTGATACAAATGATTTTGTGGTGAAGAAAAAAATACAGAAAAAACAATGTAATTTACATGAGAAAGTTAGTTATGGTAAGAATTTAAAACACAAAGTAAATTCTATATTAGTACTAAATTCAAGCGTGTAGAAATTAAAGCGTAAATGCATATCAACGTTATAAAATTAAGTAAAATTACTCAACTTTTCTGATACCGGTGTTCCCATCATGCACTGGGCCTTGAATAATTAATGAGGTTGATTTTACACTGTTTATTTAATCACTGCTTTTGTTGTTAGGATTAGTAACTTGCCATATGGATTCATTTTAAATGACACACAAACACAAAAACACTGTTCACTTGATATGTAATTTCTGATATGTAGATATTATATTGATTTCTTAGCTGTTTAATTCAGTGTTATATTATTTGAGTGAAATGTATTGCAAAAGAAACTTCAACTAAATGGATATTACTCAAACTTTTATTAGCCAAGTTACAATTACTTATTTTCTTTGTTACTTTCACTTAATTTAGTTAAGTAGAGTGTACTTAATTTTTAAAGTAAATTTCACATATGGAATTAAGTAAATATAGGCTACTTATTGTTTTTCTTCAGTGTGTATTGAATCTGACAGCAGCATCACACACCCTAAGTAAATGATTTCATAATGCTTTGTAAATTAAGGGTTTTCCGCATACCTGTATATGCAAAAACATTATCAACATTTTAAGTGAACCTCAAAGAACATATTAAATAATTAAAAAAAAAAATCCATGTCATGACCACTTAAAATTTCATTCCATTCATCAGAGCTATAATATCAAAATATAATATCAAAATATGATTGTCCTTTTAATTTTTTTTTATTTTTTTTTTTTTTTGGAGCTTGACACGTCAATAGTCACAGCAGACTGTATGGATAAAGCTAAATAAAGATTAAAAACATCTTCTTTTGAGTTCTTCTAGAGAAGAGTGCAAGTCATATGGGTTTGAAACTAGACATAAAGTAAATATTGAGAAAATTGAGTAAATCTCCCTTAGTTGTTATTTAAAGCGCAGGTGGCCAATTGCCAATTGTAGATTTTTGAAGTTAATGATCCTGTAACACCACCAGCAAGTAAATGTGACTGCCTCAATGCTCGTTTCACTACTATTCCTTCCCTTATGTCAATGTAAACTTCAGGCACTGAGCCAGACATACGTCCTAACCTCTGGCTGTCCTTGAGACAGCGATTGCTGCGAAAAGCATTCATCATTCTCTCATCCAATGAATTTTAACAACATTTTTCACCTTTTTTTTTTCCTATTTCCATCCCCCATGTCTCTGGTCTCTCCTGCCGTGTTTTGACTCAGCTGGATTTATCTTTTGTTATTATCTTCTAGAACTCCAATTACTGTATGTCCTGTGGAGAAACAAAGCTTCAGCGCACAGGCAGAAGAGCTGAAGACTACAACGCATGACAATATCCTCAGGATTGCTCAGAGCACATAGACGGCTCAGCAAAATTAGTTCTCTGACAAATGAGCATAAGACGGCTAAGCTTCAGGACCATATTACGCTAAAGACTCTTAAAGGGACAGTTCACCCCAAAATTAATAATCTGTCACCCTCATTCTGTTCTAAACCTTTATGAAACTTTCTTTCCTCCATAAAATACAAAAACCAAATATCCTTATCACAAAGAAAATAATCATAAAAGTGGTCCATAAAACCTGTGAACTATACACAGTAAGTGGAGAACCATATGATAGCCATGTGTGAAGAAGAGACCATTCAGCCCCATATTTTTTTTTTATATTAAAAACGCTGTGATTCATATAGAACCATAATTTGCAACACACATTTGCCAACCACATGCCTGACCTGTTGAAAAGTCATTGTAATCAACAAGCAGGGATTGTTATTACCAGCACAAGAAAGTAACAGAGGGCTGTGGAACAGGCAAATGTGAATGAAAAATCCCATTAGCCCAGGTCAAAAAAAGTGACCAGTCTTGGAAGTAAAGGTTGTATGCAAATCAGCATTCAGGCAGAACGATAATATGACGGCCTACATTGCAAATTTCAAGAATGTCAGAATCCATTAGAAGTGGGAAGCTAATTACCACAGACTCTGAGGTTGATTAAAAGAAATCACTAAGCAGCAGCATAGCGCATTATGCTAATGATCACTCATTTAGAGGTGTCGTGGTCTGCAGCTTTTAAGAGGATTTGGGTAAGTGTGCTTCAGTTGAACGTCATGTTCTGTTTGGAGGCTTATCAAATATATCCGAGATGATAAGTGTATATTAATGGTGTTGTATATAGCCTATAACCAGTTGTACTACAAATAAAGATACTAATAAGTACAAAGAAATATACCTTTATCCAACATTTCTTGAATCTGATACTCCCCATTTCACCATTTGTATCACTTTCCTTGCATCATTTCTCACAGAGAGTGTAATGGCGGACGAGCAAACCACCATTTTGTAGTTTTGGAATGTAGTTTTAAGAGTTTTTTTAGGCGTGAATGTAGTAATTTAGACCTCAAATATAGACATAGCTCATATCTGACAATTTTTTTAGACGATGGGGATTGAGCTCCGGGCCGTCAGTGGCCGTTCAGCGCTAATGTTCACGCAGAGAGCAGCTTCATCTCGGCCAAATTTATTTTGGGTATATCAAAATGAGCATTTTTTTTTGTCTTATTCATCTATTACTTGTTCCAGAGCAATGGATTTGGCTAAGGACAAAGTTTCATAACTATATATTTTTATTGAACTGAAATCCTAGGCTACTATAACTAGCACTGCTTTTGCACTTTTGACTTTTGTACAAACTTCTTAATATGCTAATAATCTTCTTAATAGCTAATATTGTTTATTTAAATAAAAATGATGCACTATGGCTGTATATCAGCAAGCTACGTCCAAATCACAGCCATGCTGATATACAGCCATATCGCACGACTACGAGTGTGATAATGCTCATATACTGTACATTGTACATCATATCCATTATATATCAGTACTAGAAACCAAAAATTTTAATTTTGGACCAACAATATGCAAAATTAATAACATAACATCAGCAAAGGACAAATGTCAATTTTGTTCAAATTTGTAAATGCATATATTTTGTAAATGTTTTCAATAATTAAAAAAAAATATCAGCTTTTATTATTTTCATTTAGCTTTGTCTTTCAGAACAGACGTGTGACCTACTTGAGGTCCACTTATATACTGTCGAAAACATGGTCCGTGGTCCTAGTCGGACGTTAAGATTGCATTAATAATATTCATCTGTTGTTATGAAGGCAATAAATCATCCATCTAATCTAAATAACCTTTTCCTCATAGTATGCGTGCTTATTTAACAAACATGCACCACATGCACCGTGAACGCTGCTGGAAAGGATCTTTCACTGTCATGGAAACATTCTGAATTGATCTTACGGGATGAACTGCCAGAATATTTGTCATTAAGGAAGCTAAATTAGCCTTGAAATATTCCAATGCGAACTAAGCCAATCATCTGCAACTTTGACACTTGCACAAAAAGAAAGACAGATAGAAATCAGCAGCATTCAAGTTTCGCCTAAAGGCATTACGGATCACACAAAAGGGAAAGGTAAAGGACTGTCCTATCTACGTTCCACTGGCTTTTCAAACAGGAGTGTGTTGAAAGTAATGTATTTAGTGCGAAATAGTTGTACATGACGTGTGTTCGCGGATTTCAACATCATTCACTAAAGGGTATGTTTTATGTTTTTTAGCTTACCTCAAGGTCATCCAAAATGTCGGTCTCTTTATTTAAGCGGTATTTTCAATTTTGATATTTTTAGGTCAAACCGTTCTTGTCTGTCAGTCATATAATGGAGGTATATGGGGTCCACCTTAAAGAGCATGCAGAGAGAAGTCCAGATTAAACATGATTTAATGACTTGTAAATGTAAGTACACATTGATGGCCTAAGACACGAAACGAGCGGTTTGTATGAGAAAACGAACAGTATTTATATCGTTTTTACCTCATGTAACCACAGCCACGTCCAAGTGATTTGAGGGCGAGGGCGATTCAGTCTGTGCAAGCACCGGAAGTGATCTCTCACGTGTATACGTCACTCATTGTTTACGCAGAGATTTCGGTCTTTTTACCTTTCACTGTGAAGATCGAAACATATTTAGATATCCAGGAAATCGCAATGGAAGACGATTTCGATACATCAACAGAAAACGTTGAATTTTTTTCCGCAACCGCGCGAAAGATCACTTCCGGCACCTTCCGGCACTTGCGCAAACCGAAGTGCCCTCAGATCACTTGGATGTGGCTGTGGTTACAAGAGGTAAAAACTACATAAATACTGTTCGTTTTCTTATACAAACCGCCCGTTTTGTGTCTTAGACCATCAATGTGTACTTACATTAAATCATGTTTAATTTGGACTTCTCTGTGCATGCTCTTTGAGGTGGTGACCATAGACTTCCATTATATGACTGACAGACAAGAACGGTTTGACCTAAAAATATCAAAATTGAAACAACAGTGGAAACAAAGACACCTACATCTTGGATGCCCTTGAGGTAAGCTAAAACATATCAAAAATTAATTTCAAAGTGAACTATCCCTTTAAGTTAGTTATTCACCTTTATGTGAAATCACACACTAATATCCTTGAAGGTACACTGCTCAATTTTGTCAACCAGTGTTTGGTCAATCACAGGTGCCTGATATTATGAAACAAATGGTATTCACTGTTTTCGATAAGTACAAAGTATTTTGAAGTACCCTAACATGTATTTTTTCTCCACATTAAGCAATACGTCATATATCAGGACAAACATTATATAAACAGCGGGGTAAAAATATTCTGAAGCACGTAAATCACTAAAGAATTAAATGTGATACTTTTTAAAGCTCTGAAGGAGGTAAACAGTCAGACTCAGAGGAAGTCATGAACTAAAGGCCCCCACACAAGGATACAATCAGTTAGCTAGCCTATCAGCAATCCGGAACACACATTGTATGCACTTCACACCCATTGTGTTTACTCTGGTTGGTAAATAACGAATGACTGATAGCAAAGCTTTTCCCTTCATTTGATAATGCAAATAAATACTGTTTGGCAGAGAAATTCCATATGAAACTACACACACACACACACACACACGTGTTCACATGCAATGGCAGCACAAACATTTATACTGTACGCATAGTGCACACATGCACACTACAATGATTGAGAACAAACAAGGCCTTAAATAAATAAAACATGAATAATTCCTGTGTATTTGAACACCATTCGATATTTGGATATTCACTTCCTTTATATGGAGTCCTGTTTTTGTCCGCAAAGACGCCGGAACGGAGGACTTTGTTTAGGTTTTTCAACCCTGTAGGGGTTAATCCACTGACTGAAAAGAATCACTTATCACTCGGCCTGCTTCCTTGGCCTTTCATGATGCCCCTGCAGTAATCCCATAATACCCATGCCTTTCATCACGAGTCCTGTACTGTGTGCTGTCTCAAAGAAAGGGATGAGGGAGGGGAAGAGAAAGCAAAACATATCTCGAAGAGAAGAGGTAGTGTGTTGGGCAATTTGACATGCATACCCCCTTTTTTTATATTTGCTCATTCCACAAGACTGGAGCAATTTCCCTTCCGGGGACTCGACCTTATGGACTCGAAGTGCAACAAAGAGCAACTGGGGAGTGGATTTCTCAACCACAGATTGTTTCTTTATGCATGAGTCAAGACTATATGCATACAGAAAAAGAGTGACAAATTATTACAATCAGATACCTAACATAAAGCACTGTATCACTCAATTAGGAAATCCATTATCATGTTTGCTTATGTAATCCATCAAATTACTTTAGAGGACAGAGAGAATGGGAAATCGTTTCCTCTATGAACAAGAGATTGCATTTATGACCAATACCTATTCAGATGACTTTTTAAATGCAATTATCTGATAACCACAACCTGATAATGACCACTGTACTACAATTGTACAAAAGTACAAACCACAGTATTAAAATTCTGCTACTAGTACTACTACTAATTTTACTACTACTAAACAGACTTTACAATTAAACAGATTTTAAATAATTGTTTAATTTATTATTGTTTAAAAATAAAATAAATAAATAATTATTGTATATAATCATAAATATATATAATAATATAATAATAAAATATATAATATAATAATAATAATAGATTATTCATGATTTATTTATTTATTGTTATTTGAAAAAAAAAATAATAATAATGAATCAGGGCTCTAAAAGTATTATTAATAACAACAATGATAATAATAATATATTGTTTGCATAAGGTTTTTTGTTTTCTTGCAGTCTAAATAGTCACAAATTAATCTATTATTTGTTTATTATATAATAATTCATAATTTAATTTATTATTTATTTTCTTTATTTACACAAAACATATTTCTCACTTGAGAATGAATTTCTACTGTCGTTAAAGCTAAATATCGGTAACACCAATCCAGTGTTCCAGGCAGCGGGGCGTTATTCAAGTCATGCCCAAGACAGTGCATCTTCCCTGGGATGACCTTTCAATAAGTCAGCCGGTCAATTCCTGGAGGTTCCGTTCTCCCAGAGCTCAACTCGCTCACTGGGTTATCGATTAGAAAATGATTCTCGGTCAATCTTTATTATGATCACCCTCTATAAATACCTAAAACATTTTGATATTTCAATGACTAATCAAAAACTGAACTTGACTAATATAATTATTCCTAATGAGTTGTACCTAAACCTTGAATCATTTAAAAGCCCTCATTGTGACAGACAAGAGGGCCTACATGAGCCTGCTTTTAGTAAGCTTCCACATCTGTGTGGCCCCCCAGAATCCAGGAGATCCCCTTCATCTGCCTGAGTGCCCTCGGGGCAGGGCAAGCAGCCCCAGCTGCAGCCATGGCTGTCCCGAAGGCCCTTGTCAAGGCCAGTATTGTCCATTCATAGGGATCACTGTGTGAGAGGTCAACACAGAGGGAGAGGGGGCAAAAACGGCAGGAAATGGAGGTGGTTTGGCCCTGTGGGCTAATGAAGGCGGCAACTAACAGAATAAACAAGCAAAAAACTCTCATGGTTTTGTCTGTTGTTGCCCTGTAAGGGAGAGAAAGGGAGAGTTGTATTTATGTCACCCAGTCATCTCCCCACCTACATTCCCAGTGTGCTCCTGTTCGTATAGCTTCCCACCGTCTATTTGAGGGCAGTTAAGATACACAACATTGGGTCTGTGGAGCGCTTCGCAGATGTGCAGATAAATCTTCATTTCAGTTAAGCAGGCGTAGGCCGCCGCCGCCATGCTGGCTCAGGCCAAAGGCACCTTGCAGGAGCCAGATATCCTGCAGAACAAATTGGGGAACAAACAGACACACAGGGTCACTTGCACTGTCCTTTATCTGCAAAGTTGAGAGGCCCTAGTGGTTGGGCGCCACGACCACACAATGGTCAATAACAGACATGTTATGAAAGTACCCCACTGGGGCTGTTAAAGACGACTGTTTATTAGTCTTTATACGTCTGGCTGACTGTTTAATGTTGTGAAACATTATTGGAAATATTGAAAAAAAAGGTTATTGATCAACTCAAAATAGGCTACCGTTCAAATACTTAGGGTCTGTATATTTTTATTTTGTATTTAGTCTTGTATGCTTAAGGCTAATTTAAAACAGTAATATTGTGAAATTTTATTACACATTTTTCTTTTCTATCTTAATCTATTATAAAATGTAAATTATCTACCAAATTTTCAAACCTCATCAGGTGATTCAATCTAACCAGCATAAAACACTAATTCTAAAGGGTTTTTACCTAATTAGCCTATGAAACATGTTTTTTTTTTTTTTTTTGCTGTCATGTCATATTTCATGTGATGTAATCATCAAATAGTGACACTCCTTTCACAGAACTCTTCTCAGCTTCTCAGTGAGTCTCAAGAGCCACGGCTTGTGAGGTCTGTGAACGAACACAGAGAGTTGTTCTAATCCTTCATCAAACTGCAGTGCTTTTCATGATGCTGTGCCTTAATGGAAAAGGAAGATGTTTAAATACACTTAAAAGACTTAAAAGAATCAGGAAGTCCTAAGATATTATAAAGCCTATTCAATAGTTTGGCCAGAAAACATCAGAGTAATTTGTTACCCTGACAAGACAATTTCAGGAGCATTTGTGAAGCTTTGAGCCTAATAACCCTGTGAGCTACTGCTGGCAGACCATGTCTTGTCTAGACACGGTTGAACACAGTAGTGTTACATGATCCTAATACTTTACAAACTGTGTTGGTTTCTAACAACAATCATGTTCACCCATTTACAGCAAACATAGCTGTGTAATGCTTAGTCTCTAATGAGATTTACAATTAAGGTAGTGTGTTCCACAAAGATTCGACAATAATGGTGGGAACTCCACTTGAGAATGATTGCAAATGCCCGGATCTGTGGACATAATAGACCTAATTACTTCTTCGTAAGCAGTCTCTTTTCATAGACAAACAAAAGCCGCTCAAAAAGGGAGCAAAATACTATGTTATGCCCAGAGAACGTAAGACATGGGGGATTTTAAAGCTCAAAAAGATGCCGAAAGAAAAGAAAGAAAGAAAGAAAGTACATAGAATGTAATGAGACAATGAGAGATGAAAAAAAGAGTTGTGACTGCTGAGCAACTGACTCAGTCCAACAGTGACTGGTAATAAATCAGAGTAATTATCAAGCCTCTCAGTATGTTTGTTCTGATCTCAAAAAGACCCAGTCGGTGATAATTACCCCCCTCTCACGAGCTCACTAAAGCATGGCACAAAACAAAGCATACCAGTTAACATATACAGACAACGCATGAATACCCATTTTTAGCCATAGAAGTTCTGAGTGTTCGTTTGACTTTATCAAAAACACAAGGTTTGTAAAATATCGATATGAAGAACATTTCACTGGCATGACTTGTATAACTTGAAACATGACTAGCGTTCAAAAGTTTAGGGTCAGAAAGGTTTGTTTTAGTAAGAAATTAGGGTTAACAACCTCATCCCAGCTCAGTTTAGAGTGAACTGAGAGAGGTGAGAATGCGCCAAAGTTAAGGGACAGTACACTTAATAACTAATCTATAACTCCAAACTCATGCATATCAGTAATTAAATCGAAAGACAACTAAATGAAATTGAACAATTCATATTAAAAATTAAACAATCAGTTTTATAGTTACAATACATAAGGAAAATTCAGATTTTGGGTGAAAATAAAAAAGCGTCATTGTTTTTACTGTTATAATGTAGGGGGCGCTTTAACAAATCTTCTAAAAATCTGAATACTGAATCTCCTGATCGAAATGTGAAGAAGAAGCAGAAACAATCAGTATCATACTTAAGCAGATGCATGCAAAATAACGTGATCATCAACATTAAACAGAATATGAATCAAAACTGCCTCAGCTTTTGCTCAAAATATAGCTTTTATATAAAGCTTACCCACATGCAAGTGTTGATAAAAAAAGAATGAATGAAGCTATATATATTTTTGTTGTTGTTTTAAAAGCAAAGTCTCTGTTCTTTCTTTTGATATATTGTTTGTTTGGATATTCATACAACAAAATATTCTGGAGGCCATAACATTTTTGTGAAAAAATAATCAAAAATGCATCTTAAAAAAAAGGGTCATGAAAGTTTTGCGAAAATTACAACCCGTTCTCATCCCAAGACGCCATCTAACTGACGCATTTGACCATGCGTCAACATCCGACGCACATGCGTTAATATGAGACGCGCCTCCTAGTGGTCTAACCCTACCCCAGACCTAAACCTACCCGCGTCATCTAACTGACGCTAAAGGTTGCCATTTCCGTCAGATTTAGACACATGGTCAAAAGCGTCAATTAGATGACGCCCTAGGATGAAAATGCTTTGAAAATTATCTAAAATGCTGGTGTTGTCTAGTGACTGGTAAATATACATTGAAATTAATGCATCAAAAGTTAGATCATGCTAATACAGTGACAAGAAATTTAGCTATAAGAATCTGAATGCACAATGCACCGCTTTGGTCTTGACAGTGAAAACTTCACATATCAACATTTAGGAAATAATCAGACTCAAATCCTGTTAAAAGCAGCTGTTCTGCTCCATGAACGGAGAGGCAGAGCAAATCCCAGGCTTCTGCCGTCGTTTCACACTGAATCTCCAGGTGCCAGAGAGAGACCCCAATCATGACAGCTGCACGCCATCACACACACACACACACGACGCACCCCGGGAGAGAGCAGGACAGGCAGACACCAGGGGATTTGTTGACATGTCTCACATTCAGGAGAGAAAATCACATCCACTATTTTTTTACATATCCACACAAAAATACGCATGCAGCCTTCAATGTCACTGCACTCGTTTTATTCCTCTGAGAGAAAACCCAGTAATTACATAGGTTAGGCTACAGTAAAAGCAGTCTGATGGGCTGTCAGACAACATTTGCGCCACAGCACAGGGGAAAGGCTGTCAGGCGGTAATCTGGCAATATGAGGTTTTCACATGTCTTTGTAAAGAGATTATGCAGCTGCATGTAATTGACATGGATAATTATGATTGGTCGGACAAAAGGCCGTGTAATTTCACCACATCATATCCCGAAGGTGATCCAGTCCTCAACACTGCAATCACAGAGTGCTAATTTTCTAAGTCCTATAAGTGCAGCACAGAGTGTTTTCAGAGATATTCTCTAAACAAACTGTTGCTTTTTGCTGAAATAATGAGTCAGTAGGAACTATCAATGTAGGAATGAAAGATTTATAGATTGGCGGAGGTTGTTCCAAAAAAAAAAAAAATGAATGAATGAAACTGAATGAATAACCAGACCCCAGAAATCCATCAAAAATATATATAATTACTTTGTTTAAATTATATTTGACGGACCTTTTGGGTCTGGTTATTCATTCAGAACGTGGACAGCGTCTGCTTGGGATTTAGAACATTTAATTATGTCATATATAATTCATTTTTCTTCTTTCTTTAAGATTGTCTTCAAACATTTTGCATAAGCATAAGTTATATTACATACAGTACTGTTCAAAGGTTTGGTCAGTGCGATTTTTTTTTTTTTTGAAAGAAATCTCTTGATCAAAAATACAGTAATATTATTACATATATATTTTATATCATTATTTTTATAGTCATTACCACCTATATATATATATATATATATAGTGGTAATGACTTCATTTATAGTGGTAGAGATGTAATATCTATCAGTGCTGGCCGATCGAAATCTAGCCCGGTCGTGTCATAAAAGTCTTCCTAAATCAAATTAAAGTTCTCATAGATCTATACAGAAAGTTTGTGGTGTCAACCGAGGCTCAGATTTCAACACATTTCTCAAGGGCAATTAAAAAGATCAATTCCACCGGTACAGAACTGTTCCATCTCATTAAATTAAAACTAATGCCAACATAATGTGCTACAACACCATTTATTTAGTGCACCATTGATTTTAGCTGCTCAGTGAAGGATTCATTAGACTTGTGTTCGACTGATATCTACCTCTACAGTTCCACCTGGCTCCTGGAGCAGTCCCTGGCACATCGACAGCTGAAACCTAACGCTGGCTAGCCGCGGTGTGAATGGGCTTTCAGCAGTCTGCTTCTATCCAATGGTTCCTTTAACTGCAAGTCTCTTGGTCTTCACATAGGTGAATAGAAAAAAGTGTCCAAACAGACAAAGAGCTAAGTGTATTTCTGTGATTTGATTAAAAAATATTTCAGTTAAAGTCCTTATGCTTACACTTTATACCTATAAGTAACTAACAATATAATTATATGTTAACTAACTCTCATTAGAGTACTAGTAAACTGTAGTAGACTTTTAGTAGACTGTTATAGTAGACTATTAAGGTTATGTGTTAGGGTTCGGGTTAGTAGGATAAGTTGGCATTTATAGGTGCAAAGTTATTAAAATAAAGTGTTAGCATACATTGAACAGACAGTCTAGTAATACTGTAATGACTGGTAGTTGACATGTGCATCTTTTTTTTTAGTTAATGTGCCCTTGTAATCTTTAACAAAGTCCTTTTAAGACGAGTCATTTCAATCGGCAGCCATCTTTAAAATGCCTCTTGGGGAAACATCAAATTCTTCAAAACTGTCCGCCAAGCTTATGATAAAATTTGAACTCTCCAATGAAATCTGACAACAACTGCACACAAATTTTGTTTCTAACCACTCAAGTCTTGACAAATAAATAAATAAATAAATAATTCAGGCTGGACTAAGCTAATGCGCATACGCAGTCCCATGCGCGCACACACAAAGCTTCTAACGGCAGCTGCAGAGACGCGATCACTTTACCAATTGGCGATTGGCTCTTTTCTTTAGAAGGTGGGACCATATTGTGCGTTGCACTTTCCCCCATTTATAGTAATTCGAGTGCACTGTCTTTCTGTATATAAAGTCTTTGTCTTTAATCAAAACAATCATCAACATTTCTTCTCTGATGACGTGTATACTGGCGTGAGGGCAGGGCAACCTGTCACTCACAGGTTGATCCAATGAATTCAATGGACAAAATCACATCCCGTCCTACATTTTTTCTTGTCCTCACTTATAATACGTCATAATAGGGAAGCAAAGACTATCGCAACTATTGTTTCATGGAGACTTTAAGGGGTACGTTTACTCAACAACAATGTCCTAAAGACAGAAAAGTTGTTCCTATGTTTTTTTTGCATACAGATGACAATGTTGTCAAAACAATCCCTGTTCACACGGGTCGGTGAAAATTACTAAAAACGCTGTATTATTCTACCAGGCCAGTAGTTGGCGATGCTACTTTGTAAAGAAGCACTACGCACCTATATAGAGCACGATATAGAGTGCCGAAGTGATGACGTCACTTTGTAGGACAACTCGGAAGCTAGTGGCGCATGGGTTTCCTCGATAGAAAAGCTATGCATTTTCCCCATAGACTTTTGGAAAATCGTGAAAAATAAGATCTGTGTTCAACAAAGAGTTGTGACCCTTACACGTTTTGTCTATCAAGATAATCTTTACAAGTTAAACCAAAATTTATATATTTTGAAGCCTTAACAAAGTTTAAAAAAACCACCAGCAGACACAATAAAGTTAAAAAACCAAAAGGTTATAACTGTGTTCCATGTCATAGATCAAAACGTGAAAATATTTAGAGGCTTTGTTCACCGATTTCAAGACGATTTCAGGCGATTTTGCAAAAACCGATTCAAAAATCCCATAGACTTTAGAGCGAGGGAACCGGTAGTGCTAAAATGCTAACTCACTTCCCCGTTTTGGCCTACAGAGTGACGTCGTAACTTCGGCACTCTATAGACTGAACACGCAATATGTATGCGCATGACATCACCATTTTCACAAGTTCGCATTTTTGTAGTTTACACAGTGGCAGTAATGGTATCATTTTCAAAAACTTGCACTTTTAAGTTAAGTTTTTATAAGTTTGCACTTTTCAGCAGTAAATGAACGTACAAAATGCATAAAAAGTCTTCTGTTTTTAGTTGAAAACGTCATGTAAACGGCCTCTGAGTAAATCAAGTTCAATTAAATTGGTTTTAATGCAGTCACTTTATTTATTTTATTGTTAAGCAGAAAGCAAAACGTGATTTTTAATAGTTATAATCATTAAATATGAATCCTAATTCCCTAACTAGATCAAATTAACTTCTGTACTTTCTTTCAGTGAAAGACCATAAAGCAGATTATTATATATGAAATAAAACCTAAATTAATAATAGATGAATAAGACTTCTAAAGCGAACCCTGTAATGAGATGCAATCGATTCTGACATCTCTCTCTAGTGGAACGACACCCTGGTGATGAGCCCAAATCTAAATCTGTCACAGGAATCTGATGTTCGTTCACCTCACACCTGCCTGTCCCCGACAGCTCTCCAACCGGCACACTGCAATAGACATAATTCTCAGTTCATCCACAATTGCTTCATTCTAAATGTCTATGTTCAGGAAGGAAATTATACAGAGAAAGACATTGTGTGAACAAGCCTGGAGACGCTTTGCTGCGTAATGCAAGAAAATTAGATTAGCAATCAACTTGTGAGGGAAAAACATCTACCGGCAAATTGAATTTGATTGGATATGTTTGGCTGAAACCTGATATTGTGAATAACAATGAGCTTAAGCTTATTTCAAGGGGAAAAGGTGGAAAATCATATTCCACTTCATGAACAAACTACATTAATGATGTATTATATGAAGATATAGACATTACTAAGATCTTATTTCATGTGTTTCTCTAAGGGACAATACATTTATTTCAGCAGTTTTGCACTGTATTGATATTCCTCAAACTTTTTGATTTTGTTCTAATCCCCAAAAACCACACAGTACATTTAACCTGAACTGCTTAACAAACTCCATTCCACCATGACACTCGGAAGGGAACGTTAATGTGTTAGTCCTGGAGCTGATGATAAATGTTACAGTGAAATATACAGAAAATCTATAGATTTCCCCCAAAAAATGTCTTCTTTGTGTTCTGTAGTGGGAGAAAGAAATGCATGTGTGTTTGGAATGACATGAGGATGAGTAAATGATGACAGAATTTTATTTTAAATTAAACATAGTAAAGGCCACTGAAACTGGGGTTGAAGGAAGCTGTTATCTGATGAAATTTCTACATAGCAAAACGAATTAGGTTTTTGGATCTGAAGTGGAAGAATGGATCAGTGAATATGTGGTTATTTGTTTGATATATCCATTCATCCTCTCCATGATTTTAGAACCTGATATATGCGGAAGATTCACCAAATCCCACAAATGCAATATTGATAGTTTCTTCAAACCACAATTTTAGTGCCTCACTGCTTCGGTTTGCATGTAGAGCTCTTTACGTGATGCAGTTTATTGGCCCACTGCAATGCATCTTCTTAAACCGATACAGATTGCTGCTGTTGAACATGTCTCTTTCCATTACCTGAATCCTGACTCCCAGAAGCTTTTCACCTTTGCAGTTTATGGTAGGTTCCTAGGAAAACTATGTATGTGGGAAAAAAAATGACCTTTGCATTTTTTTCACAATGAGACGATAACATTAAAATGATCCCCGATCTGTTAAAGTGACTAAAACGCTGTATTCTGCTGCCAGGGCAGTGGTTGACGACGTAACTTTGTATAGAAAAACTACGCGCCTATAGACTGAACACGTAATACACATGTGCATGGTCACCGTTTTCACAAAAATAAAAAAGGCGATGTTGGTATCATTTTCATAAACTTGCACAAAGAAGTTTGTGTTTTCAGGCCCCCAAAGCGCCGTTGTCATGTGTGTGGTGAACATGCAAAATGAGTGGTCAAATGTTTTTAGTTGAAAATGGTGTTGTGTAACTGTTCCCTAAGGCTGTTGCCACAGAAAACGTTGCTCTTATCAAAGAGGTTTCAATCAAGGATGGCGATAAACCACGGGTCTTTCAAAAATATTCGATTAAGAGAAAGACATAAATGAGATACAATTGAGATATTGGGAGATGTGCACATCATATACTCCCGGCTGACCTTCAGAGAACGAGTGTGTCATGCTAAAAGAACAAATAAAACTAGTATGATTAAAATGTAACGTTTTTTTTTTTTTTTTAAACTCGTAGGGCAAGCGCTACAGTGTTTGTTCCATTAATATGATAGCATCTATTTCCACTCAGCTGATCTCTAATGAGTTTTCTGCCATTTTCAAACAGAGGTGTAATTGAAAGCTAGTCATGCAAGACATTGCAAAGGAAGCATTCTGTCACATTACCAGCTCCAAGACAATCAATGAAACATTTGATGCTGTTTTAATACCTAATTTAAAACCATTTCTAGGGTTTACAAAGAATGGTGTGAAAAGGGAAAAACATCCAGTATGCAGCAGTCCTGTGGGCGAAAATGCCTTGTTGATGCTGGAGGTCAGAGGAGAATGGGCCGACTGATTCAAGCTGATAGAAGAGCAACTTTGACTGAAATAACCACTCGTTACAACCGAGGTATGCAGCAAAGCATTTGTGAAGTCACAACACGCACAACCTTTGGGCGAATGGGCTACAACAGCAGAAGACCCCACCGGGTACCACTTATCTCCACTACAAATAGGAAAAAGAGGCTACAATTTGCAAGAGCTCACCAAAATTGGACAGTTGAAGACTGGAAAAATGTTTCCTGGTCTGATGAGTCTTGATTTCTTTTGAAACATTCAGATGGTAGAGTCAGAATTTGGCGTAAACAGAATGAGAACATGGATCCATCATGCCTTGTTACCACTGTGCAGGCTGGTGGTGGTGGTGTAATGGTGTGGGGGATGTTTTCTTGGCACACTTTAGGCCCCTTAGTGCCAATTGGGGATCATTTAAATGCCACGGCCTACCTGAGTATTGTTTCTGACCATGTCCATGCCTTTATGGCCACCATGGACCCATGCTCTGATCCAGCAGGATAATGCACCATGTCACAAAGCTCGGACAAAGCTATATAGTTAAATTCAGAATTAAATAATGAAAGATAACATTTCAAATTGGAGGAATGGTAAGTAATTGTATGTAAATAACAAATCTTAGATTTTTAAAATTATTTGTAACTTTATGACAAGGCTCTGGACAAACAATCTTTTTATGTGTAGTTTTCCATTAGTCTCTCCCTGACCTAAATACATGCAAATAGCTTGATTTGCCCTGTTGCAACATGTCTATACTTCTTGCTGTAACGGCAGCAGTCCATTTAACAAGATGTGATTAAACTGTAAAAAATAAATGTTTTAGTAACAAGCAGTCAACAGTCACATAATAAACACTACAGAGTACTACCTATATACAAAGCCAAGTGGGGAATCGAGGACATTTCATTTGCATTTTTACAGATGAAGCAACACAACCCAACCCCCATAACCCTGATTCTGTGCCTTTTGAAGTCTACACTGGAAAAACATAAAGAGTCAGTGGAAAATCTCTATATATATCCTCTTACATTCTTTTAATATCATCAGGTAGCATTTATACTGCTTATTGTGTAGGTGAGAATGTACTTGGATTTCAGGAAACAGTATTAAGTTAAGTATTAAATAACAAAAACAAACAAAATAGTAGCAACCATTTCTACTTAACAAGTCTATTTATCTTGAATTGATTGAATATTTAATGTCAGCCCACAATAAAAATATTCTGATGTGTATTAAAACCCTTTCTGTCAATTTGTCTTCACTTTGTCGTGTAAGACGGATATGAAATATTGATGGACTAAGCATCATCGAAGCACTCCGGAGAAAGGTCTAGCCCTTTCATCGCCGCAGCACAAAGGGAGCTATCATTTAGTGAAGTCTTTGTTGCTCCCCACCAAATCAATATTCGCTGACATTTTTAGTAAGGGCTGGGCCTAACGGGGGGTGTAGAGCCAAGCAGTGCTGGAACAAAGGCAGTGCTTTTGAAACTATGACAGGCATTGCATGGCCATTAGCTTCTCTCTGAATCCTGCCGAGAGATGGAGGAGGAGGGGGTGGCCGCCATGGAGAGACTGTCATTTCAGGTCTTTCGGTTTCATCAATATTCAACACTCGGTGACACTAACACCTACCAGGATGCAACTCAGTGTATGGAAGAGGTGCAAATAATTAAATATGGATGAAAACACCTGTTTAGATTTAAATCAACAATTAGAGACAACAAAAATACAATTGAATCAAATCAAGTTGGTCATTTTGTGCAAAATAATAACTGGTGAAATGTTATGGGACCCTGTTAAAGGGGTCATTGCATGGGAAATCAAATTTGCCTTGATCTCTGGACATAAAAGTGGTCTTTGTACCATTATAACATCCTGCAAGTTTCATTTCATCAAATCAACTACAAAAATGGTTTGTTTGGATATTGTGCAATGTAAAAAAAAATATTGATGGTTTAACTTACAAAAGTAAGTAACCTGGTTGCCTTAAAATTTTAAGTTTATTGAACTGGAAAAAGTGAGTTAATACAAAGAAGGAGATTAATTTAACCATCAGAAACTCAAAATTATATGTTATCTGAACTAAATAAATTATTTAAGTTGATGACAAAAGAAAAAATGTTGTGATTACTACACTGTAAAAAAATATTGTTGGTTTAACTTAAAAAACTAAGTAACCTGGGTTGCCTTAAAATTTTAAGTTGATTGAACTGGAAAAAGTGAGTTAATACAATGAAGTAGATTAATTTAACCATCAGAAACTCAAAATAATAAGTTCTCAACTAAATAAATGATTATAAAGTTGATTTGACAAAAGAAAATATGTTGTGATAACAAATCTTGAAAATATTTTTTACAGTGTGGGATTTGTGACGTCACACGGACAAATACGTTTGCATAAGAAATCGATTATCACCCAATGGCATTAAGTCGCTTAACGGCTGAAACTCTTGTGTCAAAAGCAAATAAAACCCGTTATAATCTACAGTCTAATCTAATCGTCTAGCTGTCAGAAAAACTATAACACACAGCTGAAAGGATTTTCATATTGTTTTTGGTCCGGACAGATAGCTTCGTTTGGAAGCCATAACCATGTCAAGACGCATGTCATTATCCGCGACAATACATGATGTCCGAGTCCAAAACAGTTATTACAGTAAATAAATATGAATCATTGAGTTTTAGAAAAAAGAAATTTCTACAAGATTCTGCTAATGTTGAATCTGCATTTATATTTGCATTGTGTTAAAAATATGTTTACATTACATAGTGATATGCTACTTATAAATAATATTTGTATAATTAAATAATATCAAATACTATTTGATAGTATTGGGTCCCCCTGGTCTTTCTGGAGCCCTACACACCTTGCAGTTTGTATATAGGCAGGATTCCAGACTCAGGAACAAGTGGATGCTTTATTTAAAAATGGCATTCCGGATCATGTCGGAAATATGTTTGTTCAGGGCATTTTGTTTTGCAAACAAGAAACAGTGTAATGGAGAGTTCACAAAGAAACTTTTGCTAAAAGATGAAGAGGTCTTTAAACTAAATCTGTCAGCAGCTGCATCACGAACATAAGTAAGTTATTTTGTAATGCAAATTATGGTTTTATAATGTTTTCAAAACACTGATTGTGCATGCAATAGCAAGTGGACATTGATACCGTTTTGTATGCAGTGGCGTTAGCCAATCAGAACAGTGGCTGTTTATTGACAAGCCTTAATGGAGCCAATCCTTTAAAAAAATCATTTTAGACAAAGGGAATTGATAATCATTTTTCCACATTTATTTGGGGGGGTGTCTTGTGTGCAAAAATGGGAATGTATTAAAAGGAATATATTAAAATAATAAAAAAGCCATGTCATGACCCCTTTAATTTATTTAAACCCTTCAGTGGTCTGAGTCTCAGGCAGTATGCTTGGATTATTATATCCTCAAATTAAAATGCAATCACTCATATTAAGAATCCTAATGTCGAATACAAAATGCATGGATGCTCTCAGTCATGTAAATAGTATTTGCATAATTATTGGGCATGAAAATCTAATTATCCACTCGCACACAAAAATGTTAATTTAACAGAGGTGGGGACAAGTCACACATGGTCAAGTCCAAGCAAGTCTCAAGTCTTAACCATCAAGTCTCGAGTCAAGTCTCAAGTCGCAGTTCAGATAAATCAAGCAAGTCAAGTCAAGTCAAGGGTTCACCCTAAGCAAGTCAAGTCAAGTCCTGATAAGTTTCAAGTAAAGTCAAGTCACACTACTAAAATAAATAGAGGTAAATTTTTTCGATACATATTTATTTTTGCACAGAAAAGATGAACTTTTATACATATATTATGTATCTTACATTTGCTATATTAATCATATGCATATCTGTGCTACATTAATATCTGAAAATAAAATAAAATTGTGTTGTTTACACAAAACGTTCAGAGTCTAAGATGTATCGAATATATGTTATATTAACATATTTAAAATATGTTTAAAATAAATATAAAATAAAAATGGTAATATGTTATATTAACATATTTCATATTTAATATTACATATTAAATAATATTATGTATATTATATATTACATTTACATAAATATTAACAAATGATTGTTTTAAATATGGAATTCTCCATAATTAACTCCTAAACTTCAGTAGAGAACAATTCTTTGTAAGGAAGGAGGGGTTTCTTTATTGTACATTTATTTGCATGTAGTATGTAGCATATCGTTTGCGTTGCTTTAAATTGGTCAGTACAGCGCTGACTATTGAGTGTCGCTAGGAAACACGTCCGCGCTGCGCTGACGAATCGGCTGCGCGGCTCGGATCATTGAACCGTGCAGATGACATGTCTGCGCGGCACGAGCTCTGTAAAGCCCCGCTGTCTCGTCCCACTTTTGGTTTGTTTGGCTTCCCATATCTCTGCCGTACACACGCCGCACGCTATGTATGTTATACGCGCAGTATCTCGCTCTAGATTCCGGGAGATTTTAACTCATTTGCGGGCATCAGGGAGACGCTATCAATATGCGTGAGACTCCCGGAACTTCCGTTTGGCGCGGTTTGAATTGAGCAGCGTAAAGGCACAGATGCCGATATATTGATGCTGACGTCATAATATATATTTTAATTAACTGTATTGCTGTTTGTTTATTATATGTTCAAGTCATTGTCGAGTCTTCCACTTCAAGTCAAGTCAAGTCTCAAGTAACTTGTTCTCAAGTCAAAGTCAAGTCAAGTCATTTTTGTACTTTAATCAAGCAAGTCACAAGTCCTGAAAATTGTGACTCGAGTCAGACTCGAGTCAAGTCATGTGACTCGAGTCCCCCACCTCTGTAATTTAATAACAAAAATTATACACAAATTATATTATATTATAACAAATCCCTGTGAAGATTCGCCAATACTTGTACATTTGACTTATTTATATACATGTCTAAGGGCATTTTTTGTTTTAATGACATGCAAGCGAGAGATAGCTCAGTGAATGTAACTGTGGATTACAATATCGATTGGTGCTAGAGCAAGAAAGTTTATCTTTATTATGCACAGAGTGTCCCAGGCGAGTGACGAGATCGAAACCGGTCATACTGTAGGAGTTTGCCACCGGGCTTCCCTCGAGGCAACCTCTCCTGCAAAGGCATAAAATAATGAGGGGTAGTGAGAACGGCCAAATTTATGATAGAAAATCTGTTTCTGTCAAAGCCCTTGCTGGTTCAGGGGAACTTTACAGGGGTTTTTATTAACATGTTGTGTGCTATCGGTGTCAGAGGCTGTCTGCTGAATGGACAGGCTAGCCGTGGGCTACTCACGAAAGGTTGATGCATTTCTCACTTTTTGACCTCCACACTAGGCTGACAATTCACTCTGCAAAGACAAGAAACTGCCTCAGGCCCTTCCTCGCGCCACACATAAAAACATACATGAGCCAGACTCGTTTTATATTTATTGGATTGTGAGGTGTTTATCCATGCCTTCAGAGAGACCCGTATCTCATCCCTAAACACAAACATACTGTAGAACTGCCTCAGAGTAAAAAATAAATAACACAAAATTGTGAGATAAAATGAAGATCGGAGATATGAAGTCACATTGTGAGATATAGACATAATTGTAAGATATAAAGCTGCACTTTCAAGAAATAAAGCGCGCAATTGCAAGATATGAAGTCATATAGCAAGATATAAAGTCACATGGTACACTATAAAAAAAAAAAATCCCATAAAAAAAAGGCAAATCTCTAGCAGCAAAGTTTCCAGACGGTTTCCGTTAAATTACAGCAAATTACCATTTCACAAAATTACATGCCAAAACCGTAAAAGTACAGAATTTACTTTACAGTCAAAATTGATTAAATTACAGTATATTACTGTTGATAATGGCTTATTAAACCATGGAAAAATGGATAAATTATGTCAAAATACATTAAAAAGTCATTTAACTTTCAAGTTAAACTGTAAATTTATGTAAATAATGTCCATCTACAGTAATTCTCTTTTAATATATAGTTTTGCTGTGTTAAATAACAATGAAATTATGCATAAAAATGCAATAAAAACAAATTAAAATACAAATGTTTGTAAATGAATTTTTATTTTTTTATTTGTACAGATCCAATTTAACAACTTCGACCAATCTCTATTTAAGTACGTAATAATAGCAAATTTACAGTCAATTTCTGTTAATTAACTAAATGTATGAGTATATAAAGTCATAACTGTGAGACAAAGTTGCCATTGTAAAGTCATTGTGTGGTAAAAGTCGCATTTACAAGAAATAAAGCAGCAATTGCAGATATGAAGACCGTTATTAACAAATTTAACAGCAATATAGGTTAATAGGTATAGGTATTTTTTCCAGTCTTCCATGCAATCATCCAAAAAAATGATATTTAATCCCACCTGATGTCCCAATAAGCAAGAGCACACCTATTCATTTACAGAGGCAAGAGTATTCTTCGTGTGCATGGCAGTTGAAGGTTCCAATATTTCACTTGTGCCAGTGAAACCTGGGAGATAATCAATATGACATGCCAAACAATAGAACACAATGATTGGAGTTTAATACCCTCAACTCGAGAATCGCTAATGTTCCTGTTGTAGAAAATCGATCCTTCTAACACCACAGCCGTTTCGAACTTAAACGCACACAGCTGGAGGATTAGAGCACCATGATGAGTCTCAATAAAAAACAAAAGTAATGATAAAAAAAAATGAATATATTAAAGGTGAATGTGTAACAAGGGCATTTCCCTTCTGTAAAAACAAATGCTCAGCTCCTGTTTATAAAGAGGCTGTGAAACGACCAGAAAAGGGTATTATGATATGTGCCTGAGGGATTGATACAGAGATAGACGAATGAGCTGTCATTTCAAGAGAGGATACTGTAATACAATCTATTTACTTTGTATTTCGCTCTTGATACAGCTACAGATCTTATTATAAGCTAGTACATAAAAAATTAATTTGACTAAAACTAAGCCTGTTGCATTACCACAGTCTTTAAAGCTAAAAGATATGTGTTCAGACATGTCTTTGGGATTAAGGGAAGCGTTTAAAGTGGGGCTCGATCAGGGGGGCTACAGATAATTAATTAAACACAACCAAGGGGAAGCTGATGACAGCCATATTGCTCTTCTTCTATAATAGGGTGTTGAATTCCCTGCCCCTGAGGCGGGCTGCCGTTCAAGAACCTTTTTCCAATATCATGGAGGTGATAAATATTCAATGACGGACAGACTTGTGGGCAACAATTGGATCCATTTCTCTCGGTGTTTGAAGGAGGGCGCTGGCGGAGTGACATAATGTGGTGATTCTGTGTGAAAGCTGAAGTCAAGACTTTTATCAACGCCCCCTGGGATACGTGCTCTGATCTCCAAATCCAGAGACGCCAGTGACCAATCCCCAGATGTCAGTAACCAAACCCCAGAGCTCTTCATTGGCAGATGCTAAAAACGCTAGTATTACTGACAGATTGGTCAGAAAGAAGAAGAAATAACATACTTTTCACTGCTTTTTCTTCATTCCAGTGGACTTACAAACAGCTGTTAGTGTGAAAGCTTGAAACTCTGTTGATTAAATGCTGCTACTTCACACCAAATCTGTTTATTTTCCTTTTGTTTTGTTCCTTAAAAATGCTGATATGACAGAACAACAGCATTGGGATTTTTCCCAGTTCATCCGCCTGTGCAAAGATAAAGTAGCTAAACATTTAATATTTGACAACAGTTTTAGGATAGAAATGTTACACGACTGACGGCAAACTACTTTATTTGGTTTCACTTTATTTGGGTGGTCCCTTTAACACATTCTGTTGACTATAGTAATGTTGCACCTACATGTCTATTAACTCTCATTAGAGTGTAAGTTGAGTATTAGTAGACTTGAGTAGTTGACATGGAGTTGCAAAATTGCTTATAGTCTGTTGGAGGAGCATCACAATAAAGAGTTATCAGATATGAAGCAAACAGTCTACTAATACTCTAATAAGAGATAGTTGACATATAGTTGCAAAGTTACTTGTCCACAGCATGTTCAAAAGGGTCGATCAAAATAAAGCGTTACCCTTTATTTTCATCAAATTTCACCCTTTTTTAAATTGGAAATACATAATCTGCATGATTCATGCAATGTAATTTGTAATTATCAGTAAGATGAGACAAGAAACATTAACAGAGCCATAATAGAAGTACTCTATTTCCCAATGAAATCAAAATTTTAATGGAAAACTCCAGAATTTATCTGTAAATGATTTTAGCAACATCTCTTCTCTTCTCTTCTCTGATAATATGTTTTTCAGCGTGAGGACGGGACAACCTGTCACTCACATGAGATCCCCCATCGCTATCTCATGACCAATTCGTACGAGTGATTAAAAAGTGGCTAATTCGTACTAATTCATACGACCTCACTCATACGAATTCGTACGATTTGTCTAAACCCGATTTGTCTAGGTTTAGGAGCGGGTTAGGGGTAGATCATACGTACGAAATCATACGAATTGCCCAATTCGTAAAATATGTACGATTTAGCAAAAATTCGTACGAATTCCCGTGGGATCAGGTTGGATAGCAATAGCAAACCTCAATGAACTATTCCTGATGGACAAAATCAAGTTTCGTCCTACATTTTTATTTTTCTTGTTCGAGAAGCTGTTTCATACATCACAATAGTTGAAGAAAAGACTATTTCAACATCCGTTTCTTGACGATTTTAACTAATCGGGCCAAAATCCAGAATTTAATACATTTATGGCATTTATCTCAGTTAGAACCAAATATAAACCTCTATGCCTACTCTCTGGATTTCTAAAACCAATCAATGTCTTTATTAGTGCGTCATTGAATCTATCCCTCAATCGTTTCCTTTAAAAACGCTGATTAATTCAGAGACAGAACCCCACTGCTTGGAAATGCTCAATTATATTTTGACTTTGTTAGGGTGTAGGCCGAGAAAAAAATAGTAAAAAAAAAAAAAAAGTTTAAATGGTTTAACAACTGTTTTATAAAAGCAATTTCCCACTCACAATCGATGTTTTCAGAACAACAGCACTCGCTTGTGTAATATTACTTAAATGTATTACCTTTTTTTTAATTATACAAAAGAAGCACTGCGTACACCTTTCACATTATGGTAGGAAAGAAATCTATACTACTGGATAAAAGTAAAAGGTTTGCACTGGAAAAATCATTTCTTGTCAATATAATGGGTTAATGGATGTGTGCCTGTCCTTCCACTGACTGAAGTCACTGGCTGACAGACTGATCAATAGAGCAGATTAGTTCCCACTGTCAGCTATCACCTTTCCCTTAGTGTAGGGTATCTGAGCTCGAACCAGTGGTTTTAGGAAGAAGGGGTAGTTGTAGAAGGATTTGAAAGACAGGACAAGATAATTCCTAAAATGCATTATAAACAAAACTGGTCGAAAAAAAAAAACAAACATTAAATGAACAAAGACAAGAGTAAATGCTGATTGCGCCCATCCCAGAGTGCTATTGTCTAACCGCGTCCCCTCAATCGGCCAGTGTCCCAGACTCTGACCCTAATTAAGTCATCAGACACAGGCACTTGACCAGGGGTCGCCTTCTCCACTGCAGTCTGGGTCCACACGGCTCAGTCTGAATGCTAGAAACACTTATAAATCAGCTCTGATAACCTGCTCTTCTCATCACCTTCCCCGTCAGCGGCTCTAGTTGTGCTCGATTACAATAATCTCTGGGTTCACTGACTGTTTTATACTTAGAGTTTTAATAAAACATTTCATTTCCAGCTTGACAAGGCTCTGACCCCCTCAATGGGTTCAGTGCCATAATCAAATAATCAACAATAAAGCTGTTCCTAATAAGAGATGATGAAATGATTGCTTTTATTAAAACAATGTGGCTTAATTTCAGCAGGTTTATAGTGTAATCATCATGTACATACCAAAACTACACTACACCAGTGTTGTGCAAGTTACTTCCAAACTGTAATACATTAGGTATTACTTGTTACTGTTATTTAAAAGTAATTCATTACCTTACAATATTACTGTCCCAGAATTGTAATGCGTTACATTACTCATGTATTACTTTTGAGTTACTTTCACCAAAATAACTAAGTAGAACTTAACTTTTGGGCTGTAACGATATGCAATATGAAACCGAAATCGCGATTCGCCACACGACTCAGATCCACGAACCTACAGAATCGCGACACACCTCTTCCAACTCCCAGCGTTATTCTCCTTACCGTCCAGATCCAATGCTACCTTATCTTTAAATTAGGCTATTAGTAATATTTGAAGTTAACATTATAAAATACGTAGACCTACACCACAAAACTAGTTGAGGATAAATTATTTAAAATTGGGGAAGTCAAGCATTATGGACATGACATTTGCAGTCAAAACTTGAAATAAAAATTCTCAGAAAATACATGTATTGAAACGTACTGTATATAGGCTACTTCCTTAAAGGACTCCAGACATTAGGCAAATATCTGTCTATGTTTTATTTTTAATATTAGGGAAAAGACACACATTCATGCGTGACAAAAAAATAGGAGGCAAAATATATTTTTTTGTAATTCTGTTAATTACACTGCGCAAATCGGATGAGGAAGGGTTGGCTCTCCAGTCATCATAGAACTTAAAATATTCATTTTATTTTAGTTTTCGTGTTCGCATTTATGAGAAAAAAAACAATGTTACAGACGCGACCGCTTTGAACAGGCACTAAAAGACTGCTTTAAAACTTTCACATAGTCTGTTGCCTTTAAGAAGTAAAAACAGACAATACACTGTAATACAACTGTAATACAAGCCTCACTGAACATGTAACGAGTAAAATATTACTGAAAATTGATTAGTAATGCCTTACACTACTGCGTTACAGCAAAATATGTTACTGTAATGTATTACTTTTGTAATGCGTTACTCCCAACACTGCACTACACTGACATAATTGTCTTGTTTGACTCACCAAGGCTACATTTATTGATCAATAAGGTCAATATAGTGCAATATTATTACACTTTAAATTTATTATTTTATTTCTGTGATGCCAATCCTAAATATTTGGCAGCCATTACTCTCGTTTTTCAGTATCATGTAAAAAAAACCAATTCTAATCAATGTTGAAAACTGCTTAATATTTTAAAAACTTTTGCAATATTCTAAATATCTTTACTGTCATTTTTGACCTTATGAATAAAAGTATTAATTCCTTTAAAAATATCTTAATGACCCAATTTTTTTTAATGATAGAGTATATTTCCTCTCCATGTATTCTTTAATCTCTTTAGGGCGTAAACCCAGTAGCGTATCTTGAATTACATTATTACACTTGTATGGAAAGTTTTCAGAAAAAAATATGGGTAGAAACCATGAGGGGTTGTGGAAGGTTTCCAGGACATTGCTAAGTCATTGCTAGCAGTTTTAAATTGATTTTTAGAGGATTGCTATACGGTTGCTAGGGTGTTGTTTGGTAAAGTTGCTTAAGCCTTAAGGCATCCACACACAACAAGATAATCGAGCTGATTTTGGGACCCTTTTTACAATCCTAAAGTTACGATTATCTTGATGGTTCTACAGATTATTTTATCAGATTTACCCAAATCTGCTTGGAATAACGTCGGGCCCGCACCGATCTCGATTCTCATGTTGAATCTTTATTACGATCAGAGGTCTTGTTGTGTTGACCCCGAGGACAAACACGCACAAATTTTGTAGATTGTCACGTGGAATGAAACGATACCCAATCAGAAAGCGAGCTGACGAAAGACAGAAACGTAATATGACTTGAACCAAACTTTTTTTTTATTTTTATGTAAAAAGTTGCCCAAAATAAATGCCTTATCTTCTTGTCCGTCGTCCGCCATGTTTGTTTCCTCTAAAGTCACGTTTGACCGCGAGAGATTTTGCGAGATTTACCGTGTTCACTGTCGGGTGGTTTGTGAATGGAATCTGGAGTGCTGTCTTGGTCACATTGTGGCACGCCACACACACACACACACACACACACACACACACACACACACACACACAAAAAAAAAACTGTTAAATGTTTTTTTTTTTTTATTGTCACGTTTGTGATCTCTCACTTTTTTGAAAAACTGTTAAGATTTTAAAAATCTTTAAGTGTGTGCCAGCCTTTACTGTCTCAACTCAAAAGAGCCCAACCCCCATATCTCTAGGGGCCATTATGGTCAGTTTTGCCTTTGAGGGCTGTAGTCTTCAGTATGTAAGACAAAACACTTTTTTAATCTAATTATAAACCTCACTGCTTAAAAAAAGCTACATGATTATTTCTACAATAGTAATACTGGTAAACAATCAATAATAAAAAAGATAGTAGAGATAGTACCGCAATACATCAAATATAATATTACTAAACCCAAATATTTTCATTCCATAATATTGTACTTTAACACAACATAATACTCCGCTTGCAATAGGATCAATTCATCCTAGTATTGCTGACAAGCAGTTTTTCTCATCTAATTTCAGTTGATCTCTAGAGCGACCATATTAAGGGGGAAAAGACAGCGGGTTCTTTGCACTATAATCCTATTAACATAGATCACTTACACATTGTACACCAACAAGTCAATGGGAACAAGGACATGTGTAATCGCATTTCTTGAGAAAAAGAGAGATGAATATGAATATACCTAAAGCGGTGTTTATTTCATGTGATTGATGCAATAGGTGGAGGCTTTTGACACACAAATTATGGAGCTGTATGGCTGCTACGTCGAACATTTAATCACATCCACTTGACGGCAATTTACAGTATTTAAACTGTGTCAAAATCACAAAGAAACACTGTAATTGCCATACACTTGCACTATTATTTGTCACTCACTGCGCTCAATAACAATGGTTTAGTCTTATTGTATATGAGAAAATTCAGTGTTCTGAGTCCCTCATTATGTTTAGGAATATTAGATTTACCTTTAAACATCATCCACCCTTTGACCTGCATCATATTGATTGCTGCTTATCCTGAGACTTCTGTTTCCATAGTTACAGTCCTAACCCTTGGGAATGACAGGCACTATTGGTTAGTTTTCGGTTTACACTGGTTCAGGTGTAAAAATTGGCAATGCATTTAATTACTAGCTGAATAATCTCCATCCAAACTGTGGATAATGGTACCGGTGACTAATGTCTCCATCAGCCTGTCATCCATGACACCAGGCATCTGCATAATGATATGACAAACAACTTAGCTTCAACGGGTCAGCTGTATGACCCCTATTGACCATCTCATTGATTTGAGAGCAAGAGAAAACCCAAATGTCTTTATCTAGTCTTGTCTCCATTAAAAAAAAAAAACAATAATATGTCACAAATGTGTTTTAAGCTGGTAACACTTTACAATAAGGTTCAATTTTGCATTAGGTTATACATTAGGAAGCATGAACTAACAACAACTTTTTTTTTTTACAGCATTCATTAATTTAGGTTAATATAAGATTGTAAGAATGTTGAAAAGTTTGGGGTCCGTAAGATTTTTCTAATATTCATATTTAGCAAGGATGCATTCATTTGACCGAAAGTGACAAAGACATTTACAAACATTAATGATGCAGAAAATTCTGCTTTGTCATCGGGAATAAAATATATTAAAATGACAAAAGTTATTATATGACAGAAGTTGTAATAATGTTAGAATTTTACTGTATTTTACTGTATTTTTCACATGTTTGGGTAAAATATGGAATAACCCAACTATTAATTACAAAAATATTGTAATTCTGTCATCATTTACTCACTTTTGGGTATACTATCCCCTTTTAATTCAGGTTTGTTCATAATAAATTAACTATTGTGAAATGTAAAAAAAAACATTAAATGGAAAATGCTATAAAAGAACTGTTCTTACTGAATGCATTGATGTTTTGTGTAATTGAGCCTAACTTAAAATCAATTTCTCAAAACTAATTTGTGGATTACATGACGTTTTACAATGGGATTAAAGTCCACAGCAACATACAGTACCACAGAATTTCCAGAATTGTGTGTGTGTGTGTGTGTGTGTGTGTGTGGCAAATGCTTTCTTGGATTCAAATAGCAAGAATGGAGGCTCCAAATGACTGTCAGAGCAAAACCAAGACCCTGCTGCTTTATGAAAGAACACCTGAGAGTAAATGTACCGCAAAACACTGGAATAGTCGAGAAACTAGCATGAGAGACAGCCTGAAGCTGTGCCTGTCGTTTATGAGTGAGAGAGGAAAAGAAAAAGAGAGCGAAAGAGAAAGAGTCTCATATTTAATCTGTCTGTCTGACTGTGTGACTCAGTTTTAGGTGACAAGAATCAAGAGATGATGGGATACAATTACCCATGTAACGGTGGATAAAAGTCAAAGTAAGACATGCACTGTAGCAGGTGAAAGTGTGAATGTTAACAGCTAAGCTATATCAAGATAATACAAACCTTCTTGACTAGCATAAAGATGGGACATCTCTGTTAATTTTGCTAAACGTTTATTTGCATAAACGCTGTCGAAAACGTCAAATCTGGAGCCCAACTATCTATCTCAGCTGTGGTGCTCAGTTATGCTAATGAGCTATGGGAGTTTCTGATTCATACAGTATTTGGACTTAGCAAAGCACTGAATATATGTCATGTTTTTAAACTGCCAGTTTGACATGGAAAGTCTGAGTGAAGACATTCATTAATTATGTCTATAGTGTCCATACAGGGGTGTCTTTCTATGCCATGGCTGCAGACTACATGCAGCTCTTTCATTATTGTACTCCATGGTGTCTAAACTCACATAATGAACTCCTTGTTGGTGCTAATGGTTACTATTATAAGAAACTGTCAAAAGTTCCACTTACAACAGCCCTCTATTACATTTACATCACAAACGTCTGGGAAATTAGCCTCACTAGAGCAGGCTGGATTTTGAGGCTTTGTGTCATGAATTGAATCCCAATATCTACTTGTTTTATTTGGTTACATAATCAATATTTTTTTTATTTATTAAAGTTGCAATGTAATATAGTGTCCGATATTTTTTCTTCCATATTGCAATGTACATCCAAGTGAAGTGGATTATAAAAAATAAATAAATAAATAATATATATATATATATATATATATATATATATATATATGTTTCTCCTCATCGGTTGTTCATGGGATATGAAGTTTGCAGTCGATTGTAAGAAAGGTGCAGGGTTTAAGCAGACGAAATGATTGGAGAACTCTGGCATAAATCACGAGAGAGAAGCATGACATTTCATTGTAAGATCGAGTTATGATATTTTGATTCAATAATTGGGCACATTTTCTTTTAAAGGAAACATGCACAAATGGATTGTGAACTTTCATTTAATGCCAACTGCAATGTAATAGTTAAATAGTATTGCAATATTTCTGTGATACCTTGCTTACGTTATTTGTGACTGCTCAAAATAGAAATTGTTCTATGGTAAAATATGCATGAACTCATTTGCTAGAGTACCGAATCCTATTTAAATCCCCCAATTCAATGGCCTCTTTAGATGGTCTGAAATGCAAATGGACTTAAATAAGGGTGTGTTTTCTATTATTTGTTTGGGCTCTAGAGAAAATGCAAGTGGTTCCACTTACAAATATGAGAGCCCTTCAGAATCCCTGTTTTATATCCTGAGCGTCTCCCCTCATGTTCAAACACCATTTTAGGTTTGATGACAATTTCAAATGCATTCCTACAAATTAGACTGGCACCCAGACACATCACACAGCAGGGAAGAGCGCGACACAAAAATCAGCATCACAGTTTTGCTATGCTAGAATAAAGGGATTATCATAAAAGCTTTTAATCTCCTCCAGACATGGGTAAACGTTAATTCTTTCATTGCTTCATCATAGTTTTCATCCTGTGACTTTAGTGTAGCATTTTAGTTTGGTAGCATCTACAGTTGCCTTGATAGCTGAAATGAATAAGTTTAGGTTGAAGTATTACAATTACTCAGATTAAAATAGAAAAAATAAAAACATAAAGATTAAATCGAAATATTATGCTGCCTTCATGTGCAATTTCTAACTTTCCACTTCTGAAGTTGTGATTAAGAGCTTGTCGCATTCAAGTGCTTTGTAGTTGATTCCAGAACGGCAATCATTGAGTATACCAGGTTTATTTCTGCCTATATTTATGGGAAATTCTTATTAAAGCAAAAATTATATTTAGCGTCACATTCATTGACAACTGTAAACCACACTTTCTATCTAACAATTCTAGAATTTCAGTCAAAAACAGGCTATTTTTGCTGTGTATAAAGGATACACTATGCTTCAAATTAGGGATGCACCGATACCGATACCGGTATCTGGTATCGGCCTCGATACCACATTTTCTAAAGTACTCGTACTCGTTAAAAGTCCCCCGATACCGGGGACCGATACCATGTTCTGAGAAATGGGTTAATCACAGGCGCCGAGTGCCCACCCCCAGGCTCCGGCTGCAGCTCAGAGCGGGGAGATGGGGAGACATGTCAGCCGTGTGGAACAGTGATGCGCGGGTCAATGTATAAACAACCCGCACACAACCAACGTTTTCAACTACCCGCCCGCTACTCGGACCGCAAAAAAAGTAAGAAAATATTGTACCCGACCCTCTTCCTGAATCCTGACCGTATTTTTTAAAAGTAGTACATGCTCATCGTAGCGTCATTGGGCCATAAACGTGTAACAACACAGCATCGCAAGAAGACGTAGCCTACATATAACAAAGGCAGCACTTTGGTCATCATCTTTCATTATTTCGGTAAATGTCTCCCACACTTACTCTTTCTATCACATTTTCTCTTGCCGCCTCCATCTCTCTGCAGACTAGTGATCATAGACATGGCCGGTTCGTGAACGAATCGGTTCTTTTTAATGAACCGGTCGAACCAGTACGCTAAATCGAACTGAATCATTCGCATCAGTTCACGTCTTGCGTCAGTGCTGATCCACAAGTTACTACAGTTACTCACTTTCAGACATGCCTGACAGTCCCTCCGAGTTGAAATAAACCAATATCCCGAATTATATTTTACTCCAGTAACTCTAACAGTTCACTGAACTGAGACATGTTGTTGATACTGCTGATACTGCGCATCCGCGTATAGTAACGAACGCAGAGGTACAGCGGTTCTCGGATCACACCAGTACAGAACTGAGAACTGTTTAGAATGAGCTTGTGTGTCATCTTCGTGCCAGTTATTCAGCCAATAAATAAATTCGGCCTATATATTTCATAGAAAATTCTATCTAGTACTATATAAATACAAAGGTTTAATTGCCATTTTTTTCCAAACGACCTGACCGACCGCGACCCGAATATCATTAAAAATATTTTTGGATGACCCGTAACTGCGGGTAACCGCGGGTGACCGCGGCGCAGGCACCCGCTCATTTTGGATCAACCCGTGCATCACTGGTGTGGAACAATTTCAAAGTGAATGGCTTTGGATTAGGAGAATAAGTTTACTTGTAGTCGCCAAGTTACTTATAGTCAGTTGAATGTCTGTTGGGGGACCAAATAAATAAAGTGTTATCAGATATTAAGCTGATCGTACTAATACTCTAGTCTACTAATACTCTAATGACAGTTAGTTGCATGTAATTGAAAAGTTACTTATAGTTAGTAAAGTGGACTATCGAAATAAAGTGTTACCCAAGTAATTTAATCAAGGACCTAAAAACCCGTATATAAAAATATTTAAATCATGTTTTTTTTGTTTTTTTATTAAGTACTCGGTATCGGTATCGGCGAGTACTGAAATGCAAGTACTCGTACTCGTACTCGTTTTCCAAAAAAGTGGTATCGGTGCATCCCTACTTCAAATGATTATTCATATGCACTACTACAATGACAACACAAGGTGATGTAGCTGCTGTGGAAATAAAAATACAAATTACCAAATCACACCAGCAATTGTTCTCCCCTCCAACATGTATAGTTTATGTACTTAGTTATAGTATAGTCCTTATTTTAGGAAGGTCTAGAAAGGTCTGTGTCTCAAGGTTCCAGACTTTGTGACAGAATTGATATTTGGACAGAAATGTATTAATTTGTTAAGACAACTAAATTCAATGGAATTCAATGGCACCCGGTGGCTATATTTGGTACTACGCCTAAACAAAATCTCATGGGAACTTCAATTTTTGTGATATCAACTTCAAATTTGGAACATAACTTGGCTAGATTTATGGCTTTGATTTTATAGTAAGTTTAGAGTAAAAAAAAAGTAAAATATATATTTTATATAAAATACAAAAGATATAGTACAGTATAGTTGATTTAATGTAAATATAAACTTTTTAAGTGTTTTAGCAATAATCTGCTGAGTGTTTCCTTTAAAACACCACCAAACTTGGGTATATATTCCAAAGCCTTCTTGAATTACAACCATTTAAGTTCGAATAGTGCATTTTAACCCCCATTCACAAAAAGGGGGGTGACAGAGAAGGGGTTAAATAATATTGATTCATTAAATTAAACTTTATACAGATTTATAAAATGTAGAGTAGGGATTTACCCCTGCTGCCAATTTCAAATAGGTTAAAATCATTTAGTTAAAATTCAACACCACTTTCAGGTCTCCCCTACTGTAGTCATATAATCAGAAGTGTAACAGGGCTGTCAAATTAAAAATACTCTTTTTTTTGTGTCTTTTGCAATTGCTTAGCACAAACATGTGAACAAGAACATACCCATATACAAGCACTATACACACACCTCATCTGTTCCATCTTCTCACACCAGCCCCATCCGAACAAACTGGTTTGGCACAGCAGCCCCATGTCCTCTGAGCACCTGCAGTCCGTCCAACAAGGTCATTGGCAGCATAGAAGAGGCCTGTGTAAGGTTTGCCAGCAGCAGGACAAATGGGAGGAAAGTGTCTCTTGTTCCAATCCAGCTCTCCAGCAGAGGCGACAATAGCTAAAGCAGCATGCCAATCCGCTCTGTGTAAAGAGACAGAAACACTTCAATTTAGCCACCTTTAGAGGTTTCCTACAACTGTTTCAAAGAGCCCGCGGACCTGTGATTTTAAGGTCTATGAGAAGCCAATTTGATTACAGACCTCTAAAAAGGACAGTGGTAAGTGCATTTTACTAATGCAATTTGTTGCCAGTCATTAGCGAGTGCAGATAAAAGTTTGCATTATCCATCATATTTGTAAAATGGAAGTCATTTTGATTGCCAAACACAATAATTACAAACAGGTGCACCAGCTAATTAAAAATAAGAAAAATCTTCACAAAAGCAACAGCTTATATTAGATTCTCAGTATTATTATCATTCCACAAACACTTTGAGAGATCATTGCACTGGTACTTCTTGTGGTTTAAGTGGCTCAGCATGAGTGATGACTTAATTATATGAGAGATTTTGTGTGCTTTTTTTGTGCGGTTTTCTCAGTCTTTGGGTATGTTCATTATATCATATCACCAACTTACTGTTTCTGCAGTAAAAAGTTTGTATAATGTGGATAGTATGCAAATGTACTACATTTATCAAAGTGTGTACTATACTGCACATGGTCAAGTTTTGTTATTAATATAGTATAATCTATAAAGAATGGAAAATAACCACAATAACATGGATGTAATGAGATTGTGACAAACATCATTAGGTCTTGTGACAATGCAGCATATTGTTTGAAATATATCTCACTGGATAATGCATTGAATTCCACATACATTTTTTTTTTAAATAGTAGGCAGTACTCAATGTGCATGTAGCAGTAGGCTTGTAAGAGGCCATCCTTCTAATCCCTATCAAATGTGCTTTGATTTGAAGGCTGGCTACGGTTTATTTTTCCCAGAGGCTTGTGGGTTAAAAGTGATCCTCTTAGAATCTCACTGAATTTTGGCTGAAGGAATATTTTTAAGGAATTATATGCACTCCAGAAGACACTTGCGCATGAAAACAAAGGAACAGAACTCATGACCCAATCAGAAGAGGACTTACTGAGAATTCTTCAAATGAATCCAATCCAGAATTATCTAAATGCTTTGCTCTAACCAGCCATGCAAGTGATTTTGTGTGATTAACATGGAAACCATAATGCAGTCACAGTAGTAATTTGAGGTCTGGCCATGATATAACTACTACTATCATTTTTGCCAAATGTCAGCTTTTATTCTGTTCAACATGCATGATGTCATACCATCATTCTCTGTACACTGTATTCGCATAAGAACAGTACTTAATGTATTAGTAAATGCTGAAATTAACATAAACTAAAATTAATAAATGCTGTATAAGTATTGTTCATGTTAACTAAAGTAATTAACTAATGAAGACTTATTGTACTACAGTGTTACCACAAGACGAGCCTATGACACGATAACTTCAATATAGTTGATTTATTTAACAACTCAACTTACAGGGACAAAGGAAACCTCTCCACGACTTCAAAAACACACTCAACCATGCATTGACGACGACCAAGCAACACTGAGGGAAAACACAGGGCTTAAATGAACAGGGACTAATGGGATAATTAACAGAACACAGGTGAAGGGAATTAATTAACAGACAGGGAAACACAAACAGGACTAAACCAAAATCACAAATAAAGGGGGAAAAAAGATCACAAAACTTAAAGGTGTCATGACCTGGGTTTTTAAATTTTATTATATGTTGTCTGAGGTCAACTTATGACGTTCGCTTGGATTTTGCATTCAAAAACATCAAAATGAATAAGTAATAGGCTATTTTCAACCCTAGTTTTGAGCATAGCTCATAAACGCTCGGTTTTTATGGGCGTCTCGCACTGAAGACTTGGAAGTAACAGTTTTGAATTATACTGTAAATTTTATCCTCTTTGACGTCATAGTTCCCCACTTTGAAAAATGAGTCGTTTGCTGAGCCTGGTGTCAATAAAAGCTTTTATTGGACTAACAAGAAATTTACAGGATATTCATATAATATGATGACCTCTTAGATGTCAAAAGCTTAAGGAAAATTTGATTTCTCAGTTCATCACCCTTTTAACTAAACACACTGAAAACGTGACAGTAATGAGATATGAAACATATTTTCTGCTCATTTTAAATGAATCAAATTGAACCAAATTAGCAATTTAATTATTTAAAAAAGTGTTTGCAAAGTATATGTGCCAAAATAAAATAAATTACAAATTTGTAACTTTAGAAACTTTGCAATTTCCAGCTGTCTTACTCAAAATCCATCCATAAATCAAAACTTAAACATTCTGGTGAGTATCTCAGGTTAAACTTCAACACTGAAAAAAGATGAGTTTTTTTTAGAGGGTAGTAGAACTCAAAAGAGAATTTCTATATGGCAAAGCACCTATGGCTACACTTTACACAGAACAAGCACAACTTCAATTTGCTGAAGAAACTTTAAAAAAAAGAGCCCAGAGGAACTTAGCTAAAAATGAGGCTGCTTACTAAAACGAATTGTAACAGATCATGGACAAAAAGCCATTCTAGCTAATGTAGTCCATCTCTCAGACGGCCAGGCCACACCCAGCCAATAGTCCTTTTTCTCGTGTCCCAGTATGTCTATAACCGTTGATTGATTGATCCCTTCAGGCAAAGCAACTAAGGATCCTGAGCTTCACTGCTTAGAAAAACTGGAGTATAGAGTTGCACAGCTTAGAACTTTAAAGGGTTAGTTCACCCAAAAATGAAAATTCTGTCATTCATCATTACTCACCCTCATGTCGTTCCAAACACATATGATTTTCACTCATCTTCACAACACAAATTAAGGTCTTTTTGACCTTGTGGTAGTTGCGTAGCTGTCAACGGAGAGACAGAAAGCTCTCAGGTTTCATTAAAAAGTGTTCCGAAGATTAACGAAAGTATTATGGGTTTGGAACGACATGGGGGTGAATAATTAATCACAGAATTTTCATTTTTGGGTGAACTAACCCTTTAAAGTGATTGTATATGGAAAATGATCTAGTTGATATCCTAATAACCCATATGACAGTATATTTTCACTTATGTTGAGTTATGCAAATGGCCATATGAAACTCGAAAAATTAGAATATCGTGCAAGTTCATTTAATTCAGTAATTTAACTTAAAAGGTGAAACTAATATATTATGTAGACTCATACATGCAAAGTGAGATATTTCAAGCCTTTGTTATAATTTTGATGATTATGGCTTAACCTTTTCACAATATTCTAATTATGAATTTGTTGTTTTCATAAGCTGTAAGACAATCATCAACATTATAAAAAAAAATAAAAGGCTTGAAATATCTCACTTTGCATGTAATGAGTATTAGTTTCACCTTTCAAGTTGAATTTACTGAAATAAATTAACTTTTGCACGATATTCTAACTTTTTGAGTTTCACCTGCAAATTACATTACATTCAACATTACTTTTACCCAGTACTTTGAACATGCTTTAATCTATTTGTTCAAACAAATTCTTTGTTGCTTTACTCACTTTGTATTTTCTGATGTGTGACTTATCTTGATTCTATTCTTTTCTCAGAGTCCTTTTTCATTCATCAAACAAGACTTCACAGTGATAACTATGTTTTCAAAAGAGTGAGATCACAGGTACACTATGGCTCTAATGTTTGTTTAGTCCTGCCAAAAATGGATGAATTGCAGTGTTTCCATTATAATGCAGTGGATATGTTTACTTAAGATGGTATTTTACTCATGAACAGATTTGCTGGGTGAACTGATACAAACTTCTTACCTAATTAATCTACAAGTAGTTGTGCAGCATGAATGGTCTTGTCCCTGCAGGTTTGAAATATTAGAATGGGAAAGAGGTATTGGGATTTGGGTGGGTGGAGGGTTAGGAGAGTCTTTGGGGGATTACTGTTTGTTTCATAGCGGACTCCGTTAACAGCTATCATTCATCAAAGTTCAGTTATCGTAAGGAAGACTTGGACACCTTGTACAACAATATCATTTTATGCTGTGACATAAATATTAGAAAAGCTTTTGCTTAACAAAGCTATTGCTTTGTTACACTTTGCTATAAATGCAATACATAAAAAACAGTGCTTAATGTTTTTTCTTTTTGTATGTAGATGCAATTGAAATCACAGTATTTTTCTTCTACAGTAAAACAATCAATACTGTAAACTACAACTAAAATCATATTGTTTAATTGTTTTTATTTTACAGTGAATACACAAAATACTGTAAATGCAAGTACAGTACCCTTACTGTAAAACATATTCACAGTAACTTACTGGCAACAATTAGCCTGTAAGTTACTGTAAATACAACTAAAATAACAGTATTTAATTGTTTTTGATTTCAGTGTATACATAAAATACGGTGAATGGAAGTACAGTACCCTTACTGTAAAAAGTATTCACAGTAACTTACTGGCTAATTGTTGCCAGTAAGTTACTGTAAATTTTACAATTTTTTTTACAGTGTATGCATAAATTCAAAGATTTGACATTTGTTCTCTTATTTGATTATTATTAAAATGAAACTGTTGCCATCTTTTTAAAAATATATTTAGCTAAAATAGAAATGTGTAATTAAATATAAATAAAGATATTAACTACTGTCTAAACATTTGAGGTTGGGGTCAGATTTGTTTTGAAAGAATTACTACTTTTACTCAGGACACATGATGTCAGTAAAGACACAAATGCTTAATATTTCAAATAATTGCTGTTCTTTTGAACTTTCTATTCTGAAAAAGTACCATTTTACACGAATACAAAGTTATATGTCATAAGCATGTCATCTGTGTTTTGCACACAAAAAAGTTTACAAAATAAAATAAAAAAGTAGTGCCATTGGGGTTTACCTGGACACATTTCCGTTGTGGTCTATTTGCAGTGCGTTTCTGTATTTGGTTGTGTTGTTAAGGTTTGCAGTGCATTTCTGTATTTGGTTGTTTTGTGAAGGTTTGCATTGCATTTCTAATTTGGTTGTGTTGTGAAGGTTTGCATTGCATTTCTGTATTTGGTTGTGTTGTGAAGGTTAGCATTGCATTTTTGTATTTGGTTGTGTTGTGAAGGTTTGCATTGCATTTCTGTATTTGGTTGTGTTGTGAAGGTTAGCATTGCATTTTTGTATTTGGTTGTGTTGAGAATATTTGCAGTGCATTTCTGTATTTGGTTGTTTTGTTAAGGTTTGCATTGCATTTCTAATTTGGTTGTGTTGTGAACATTTGCATTGCATTTCTGTATTTGGTTGTGTTGTGAACGTTTGGAGCCCGTTTATTATTTGGTTGTGTTGTGAAGGTTTGCATTGCATTTCTCAATTTGGTTGTGTTGATAATATTTGCAGTGCATTTCTGTATTTGGTTGTTTTGTGAAGGTTTGCATTGCATTTCTAATTTGGTTGTGTTGTGAAGGTTTGAATTGCATTTCTGTATTTTTTGTGTTGTGAACGTTTGCATTGCATTTCTGTATTTTTTTTTTGTGTGTGTTGTGAACGTTTGCATTGCATTTCTGTATTTTTTTGTGTTATGAACATTTGCATTGCATTTCTGAATTTGGTTGTGTTGTGAACGTTTGCAGCCCGTTTCTGTATTTGGTTATGTTGTGAGTATTTGGAGCACACATGTGTAAAACTGATGAAAATGTTTTCTTAATTTGCGGTTGTTTTTCTTCTTGCATGTGTTTTCTAGAAAAGCTCTCTAATTTGGTTGAGCTCTCTCACCACCGTACAAATGCAAACCCATCTTTCGTCCAAATACCAAGTGTCAACTGTGCTGCCTTTATACGGAGAGTGAAATTGATCTCTCATCTTGAAAGCATCAGTATTGTATAAAGAGCATGATGAGCATCAAAAGTCAAATAAATTGCATACGTTTGCCTGTTAATATGTTTTCAGAGACAGTACTATAGGCTAACTGAAGCCTCAGCCAGTCTCTGTTAACCGGAGATATTGAGGTTGCTGCTTCTATGATAATTTCCATCCAGTCAGCCATAGTGGACTTTTGACATTTACAGAAATGCAGTTTTGCAGTCTGACCTTACTCTGTTTGGGTTATACTTCAACTGAGACCCCTTTCATAGGGTCCTTCTTTCAATAGAAGGGTCTTAGATGAAATTCACATTGGCCTTTATAAAGGGCAGGTGCTCAATAGAAGAGTGATGGTCACCAAAAGAATATGGTATATCTCTTTCTTTAAGATTTCAGAAATGAATTTATCCCATATAACTAAAGACAAAAGACAACATATATAGGCTATGACTACATTTCAGGATTACAGTTGTTGTACTATAAATACTGGGCCAGGTTACAGATAAAGTCCCCAGTCTCTATCCATACAATATTAACATTAAAATCCTCAAATATAGAAGAAAATAGAAAGAAAGATGTTTGCATCTCCTTGCCATGACCTATTCAGCTGCTGTAAGCAATCATAACGTTACACTGAATTTCAATGAAGCTATTTTCTCTTTCTTTATCACTGTGTAAAATACCGCAGAGCTGATGCTTTTATCTGTCCTTCGCTCTGTCTTTTGTCCATTCATGTTTTAAAAACGTCCACTATTGTGTCTATTTATCTGACCTCCATTATCAACATATGATTTGATTGGCTGATCACAGGCTACAATTACTCAACGCTGCCAAATTTGAACACCATAACACCCCAGAGTGACCACTATGCATTTTGCAGGACAGTCCCGAAATTGTAACGTTTGTCTCGCATCTAGTAATTAAAAAGCAATGTCCCGCATTTAAATTGTGGCTATATTGGTGCGTTCTATTATTTATCCGTCTCGGAGATCCGAATCGAAAGACAGACGTTGCCTAGCAAAACGCCCCCTTTCCTCAGATTTCTCCTCTCAGACGTCGAACAACCAAGAGGACACCGAGCAATTCGGAATTCAAGATGGCTGTGCCCTGTGTGACTTGTAAGTATGAATTGTTTCCATTGTTTTTGAACCGCTTTGGTATTTTAAATGACGATTATAATCACTCGTATTACTGCATCCACTGTAGGTATGGGAATCGGTCGTTGTGAGTGCAATTACTAACGTTGCTAGCATTGCTAACAGAATATTAAAATCAAAAACATGAAATAAAGTGAACATTTTCAAGTTCAAATGGCTCCGTTTTGATAAGGTGTAGTAATAATAATTTTTTTTAATGTAAGTGCCTGGTACTCGGCCAATGCTACCATTACAACAGCTTTCTGGGTGGTGTCCATTTTTTTTCTCCGACTCGAACGCGCAAAACATAATAGAACGCTTGAAGTGTGGATGTGGCGTCATATCCGAGGTCCGAGTCGGTTCGTTGGCTATAATAGAACGCACCATAAGATTTCATTTTCCCATAAAACTACAATTCCAAAGTAAAGGTAACAATTGCCAACTGGAAAAATTGGGGTTTAAAAATCGATGTGTGTAGCCATCCAGTTAGAGTGGGAAAAATAACCTACCAATGCATTCGGAGAGGTTGTTTTTGCTATTGACGGCTCTATGGTAGCAGCACAAAGGAACTGAGCCGGTGTGAACCTTATCAAAAGTGAGCTAGTGAAGGTTTGCTACAGTTACACCTGCCTGGACATATACAAACATCCCAGATGAGAAGACTCTGCTTGAAGCATGAGAGCATAAGAGTGAGCATAAGAGATTTCTTTTAATTAAAAAAGAAAAAAATCTGTGGACTGTGGACCTGAACATCTCCATGACAAACATCTAGCTAGAAAAACAAGGAAACAAAGGAATTTTATGACAGATGATGATATTACAGTACATCACCTATACGGAATTCTACTTTCTGTTTCTGAAACTTCATTTTGAAACTGGATGATTACTTGAGGTGGTAGGCTGAGTGAGCAAAATATATTGTTTTTGGATTTGAGAAACATACAGACACAATCCCACAAGGCATTACGATGTGGGTAGTAGACTTTATTCACACACAATTGCAAAACCCTGCATGTGTGTGGAATATTAATTTAGGAAGTGCAATAACTTGCACAATCCCAGACTAACCAGGACCAGCATGTGATTCTTCCTGATAGAAACACACCAAGTAATATTTTGCCATGTTTACTCTAGGTATTGGTTTCTAGTCATTTTACTATAGTATAGTCTATGGTATGACGGTAAAATGAGCCTTCTTTGATGTATAATATACAAAATCTCTTAACAGGCTTCTTTACTGATATTTTTAAACACCCAGCCCATCATTAAATATGGCAAATATTTTGGCCACAAGCAATTTTGCTCAGCTTTTTGTCAAAGCAGGTGAACACTAGACTCAAGAACACTTTCCATCCCACTCACAACCTCAACTATTAACTCTAGTGCATCTTTATTGCTTTTAATGTTTATTTGTACTGTGCACTTTACAAAAAAAGAAATATTTAAAAGGACTGTTGCAAAGTGTTGCAAAGCTGAATTTTCAGTATCATTACATATCCTTCAGTAATCATTCTAATATACTGATTTGATGCTCAAGAAACTAATGCTGAAACTTTTAAACTGTAGTATATGTGTGGTTAAACTCTCTCAAATACTTGATTCTGATTAGTAACAGCATGTCTGTAAATTGCTAAATGCCATTGAATGATTAAAAACAATTCAAAGATTTTGACTGTTTTTGTTCATATTTAAAACAGGACAAACTAATGCCTCGGACTAACTGAAGGATTTATGTGTGAACAACGAGAATATATGCAATCCCGATTTTGTTATGGCAGAAGTAAATGGGCCCCTTCAATGAACAATTGCTCTTGATAAGTTTCTGACTGGAAAAGTAGACAGTCATGTCTGAACAAACTGTTGCCATGGCAGCAAACACAAATCTAAACTTTTGATTGGAGGAGTCTGTGGTAAGAGCCTGTGTGCCTAGCAAATACAAACTTTTGTTTAGTTAGCACTAACAAAAACACAACTGTCACCTGTTGACACAAAATGCTACACAGAGGTGTGGCTAAAGCTGGACTTGCACTGCAAGTGCAGGTTAAAAAGAGAAAGGTACAGGTAAAAAAAGAAAAAGAAAGAAAAATTAAATTATCAAATAGATTTGAAAAGCTGACTAAACTAAAATATACCTAAATCGAAACACAGAAAGCTATTACTTGGATAAAAGAAAATTAATAAAATCACTTAGTTTAATTATGTATTCAACTCAATATTAACTCATTGTAATGATGCTATATTTAGCATTTTACAGTCCGGGTATGGTGTGTTTACATTTGTTAATTCACTGACTAATACTTTTACAGCATTTATTAATCCTGGTTCATTTCAATTTCAGTATAAAACTATATTTTAAAATTTTAAGTTGCATAATTGAACATTAGTAAGTGTATTGTGAAGAACATTAATTAACAATGTTTCATAAATTAATATTAATCTAGATTAATAAACAGTGTAAATGCATTAACTAATGCTTGCAAATTGAGCCTTACTGTAAAGTTTTAGCAGTATTTTTAGTTTGATTTGAATCATATGGACAAAAGCAGTCGTATCACCACAGCAGATTTTGAAATTAGACCTGTTCTGTGTTTTCCTCAGAAGTGAGTCGAGCACTGGAGTGCAAAACAGTGTAGTGTGTGCAGTGGAGAGGTCCTGAAGTCATCTATTTATTAACAGGGCCGGCAGGAGGAAATCCTCAGGGGCACAAGGCTCACTTTCAGAAGGAGGGGAGAAACACTTAACACTGAAATAGACATCCGCGCTTGGCATACATCCCCCAAAGGGTGTGTGCTCCAGGGTGGGTTGGGTAACTGCTATGGCAGAAGGCAGAAGTTAACGGTAGGAACCTTTCACGTTTACAAGCTGTGCTTAATTAATTATATCAGGTTTATTTTGATTAGCTTAACACATGAAATTGTTAAATAAAAGTTCACGATGAATCCCCTGGTGCTCTTTGGTCATTAACTCCTGATTATGTTCATGGAAATGGTACAAAACTTGGTGACTTAGTGTAGTACTTAGTGTGAACACACATACACACGCATGCAGACACACACACACAGACATAATTATAATCCATAGACATAATTATTTTTATACTTTAAATAAAAATGTATATTCAAACCCCTAACCCTACCCAAATCACAGAAAACGTAACTTTTAGTTACTATAATAACAACTTGTTATCCCTTATGGGCACCAAAAAATGTTCTGACAAGAATTTCGGATATTGGCATCTTTGTTTGAACATTTTGTCCCCATATTGTTGGGTTTACCCAACCCGATCTCACGGGAATTCGTACGAATTTTTACGAGATGGCTAATTCGTAACAGTTTGTACCACCTCACTCGTACGAATTAGTACGATTTTTGCTAAATCGAACAGATTTTAAGAATTGGCCAATTAGAATGAATTCGTACGAATGACCTACCCCTGACCCCGCCCCTAAACCTAACCATCACATGAGTTTAGACAAATCGTACAAATTCGTACGAGTGAGGTCGTATGAATTAGTACGAATTTGCCACTTTTTAATCACTCGTACGAATTGGTCGTGAGATAGCGTTGGTTTACCTGAACCACACACACAAATAAAAATTCTGGGCATTAGAAAAGGTTAAAATGGTCTTTAAAAAGTCACACTTTGTGATTGCAGATACTGTAGATAATCCAACCCGATCTCATTAGCCTGGGTTTCCCCATACTACCTTGCCGCAGCGTGATTTGGCAAAAATGGTTCAGGCAATGAGAAAGAGCAAAATTTTACTGGAATGGATGAAGTTCTTCTGGAAGTGACCTACTGCCTTTATTATCGTGTATCTGCATGGAACATGTTTCACATGGCATAAGGAATGTACGCAGAGTTTACAGTAAGATCTCCGATGAGTTCCCAAATGCAAATTCCTCTTGGTAACTCACAATTACCATGGTTAGACTGAAACTCCTGGTACTATTTTACTGACACGTTGCACATGTCTCAGCTGCCAGTGTCATTGTGTAATGGCCAGAAGAACAGTATATTCAAATATGACTTAAAATGCACAACAATGCATTTCACGATGTTCCCAAAAAGACTCATCTCATTCGCATTCTCCCCCTCAGAGATATTTTTTTTACTACGTCATTTTCTTTGAGTAAGAGGTATAATCGGAGATGAAAATGTGCTTATTGCTAAAAAGCAGCATCTATAGCCTGCTCTTTGGGTAGACCAACATTTATTATTACACTCTTTTGGATCCTATTACATTCTCCGCTCCAGGGTAACCAAATAAATGATGTGTGCAAGAGAAGCGGAGAGCTTCACACTTTCATTTAAGACCCCTTCCGCTGGTGTGACAAGCTCCATCAGTTTTAAGACCTATCTGCTGTCCAGCTCAGGCCCAGCAGCCTCAGCGAAGAGTGTTCAGGGTAGCATGGTGACAAATGACATTTCATAAAGCGTTATATCAAGCTAGCCTGCTATCTAGGGATACTCGTGGTGTCCCTGGCGAGAAAGCCATCGCTCATTCCTTCTTCTACAACACAATCTAACCTCAGTTAATGCAGCAAATGTCTCAAAAGGGTGTTTGTGTTTCCTACATTCATATAATCCAGCATGACATGAAATGTATTAGTTTAAACCACATATCTCAGTTCTACTACTCACAGTCCTGAAGCCTGTCACGGTCTTGACAGTTGTAATGTAATTGGAAGGACATCGCAGTGAAGTCATAATGGTGAAGAGAGTAATTTTTGGGCAAGCTGTTATTTCCTTGTAAATGTAACATGTAGGTGGAAAGCCTGTCTGGTGTTCAATCTGCAGATATTAAAGTGAGAGAAAGAAAGAAAGAAAGTATCTGAATCTCTACAGCCTTAGTTTTGTCTCTACAGTCTGCAAATACAGTTTCTCTATTGCATAATTTCACCCGGTTTCATAGACGAGGCTTGAGCTAAGTCTCAGGCTATCATGCCAGTTTTAGCTGCTTTAACTGAATGCAACTTGCACTGGCATATCTTAAAAAGTCACTGCCTTTGTTTTGTCTCAAGATGCACACCAGTAATGTTTTTTTTCTAAGGTATATTTATAAAATATATAAAATGTCCTAATTGAACTAAGGTCTAATCCTAATCCTGGCCACTCACCTAAATGATTATTAGTATTAGGAATACCTGTTCAATTTCTATTAATGCAATTATCTAATCAACCAATCACATGGCAGTTGCTTCAATGCATTTAGGGGTGTGGTCCTGGTCAAGACAATCTCCTGAACTCCAAACTGAATGTCAGAATGGGGAAGAAAGGTGATTTAAGCAATTTTGAGCGTGGCATGGTTGTTGGTGCCAGACGGGCCGGTCTGAGTATTTCACAATCTGCTCGGTTACTGGGATTTTCACACAAAACCATTTCTAGGGTTTACAAAGAATGGTGTGAAAAGGGAAAAAACATCCAGTATGCAGTCCTGTGGGCGAAAATGCCTTGTTGATGCTAGAGGTCAGAGGAGAATGGGCTGACTGATTCAAGCTGATAGAAGAGCAACTTTGACTGAAACAACCACTCGTTACAACCGAGGTATGCAGCAAAGCATTTGTGAAGCCACAACACGCACAACCTTGAGGCGGATGGGCTACAACAGCAGAAGTCCCCACCGGGTACCACTCATCTCCACTACAAATAGGAAAAAGAGGCTACAATTTGCAAGAGCTCACCAAAATTGGACAGTTGAACATTTGAAAAATGTTGCCTGGTCTGATGAGTCTCGATTTCTGTTGAGACATTCAGATGGTAGAGTCAGAATTTGGCGTAAACAGAATGAGAACATGGATCCATCATGCCTTATTGCCACTGTGCAGGCTGGTGGTGGAGGTGTAATGGTGTGGGGGATGTTTTCTTGGCACACTTTAGGCCCCTTAGTGCCAATTGGGCATCGTTTAAATGCCACGGCCTCTGTTTGATGTTTTTCAGGAGCAACCCACAACATTTGAGGATGGGAAGTTCGGTCTGGACTTGATCCGTTGAGAAGCAAGTATGCACAAACCAAAGCTGTTCGGACCAATCAAATTGTCAGGGTGTGCTTTATACGATAATGACCAGATGATCAACCGTAACATATTCATCCACTCACCAAAGAGCGCTTGGGTTGATATCGTTTGCAACAAAGAATGGCTGCCGCTGGAGAAGTTAGATATGTAGGTTTAGCCATCGCATCTGTTATAGAAGATCTGGACAGTGCATTCATTTTAAAAGAGGAACAGAGAACCGCTTGAGTTTGTCGATCCAATTGAGTGCAGAGTCATTTTCTTTCCTGGTTCGGTTGAAACATGCCCTATAATCACAGCCCAATGAAGCAGTATCAGACTCACTTTCTTACTAGAATCGGAGTATGACGACAGCTGTATAGTGCTGTTTTAGGCGATTTTAGGCATTTCGAAACATCTGTGTGAAACAGAATACCTCACTAAATATCAAGTTGAGTTCAGAACAGACAAGTGAGCTGGGTAAAGTCTCAACTGAATGTACCAAAGCCATATGCCTGCCATGTTTGACGCACGAACCGTTATACTTCATCTAGACATTTACTGTGTCAGGCTGATAGCTGTAGCTCCTCATGATTTAAAGACTCCGTATCAAGGATTTTCCTTGCACTTTTGAAATAAAAGATTTTAAAGTACTACCTTGACATACTCTGAGGTACTGTACACAATGCACAGCTTAATCTATCTCCAGTCCATTTACTGAAACAAAGCTGTAAAAAAGGCTCAATCGAGTCATAAAGAGATCTAAAATAAAAAAATGACTTTGACATGTGTACAACAAAAGAACATACTGTACAATGATCTTGAGATCCACCAATTTGTTCTCCAGAAAATGATGCATAAAATCCTGTTTAAAGGCTTAAGACTCTCTAGGTTTAATGAATTCTTAATTGCCATCTTTGAGTTGAGTCTATTCATTGTTAAAACCACGTTTAGTAGAGGTTCATGTGGCATTTGGACTCTTCAACAAGTCACTTTAAGTTAAGGATTAATGCTGATGCGAATTTTCAAGGGAACACATAACCTTATAGTAATGATGTTTCAGGATGAGATTATTCTGCTTTTCTTGTTCGCAGACACAATGGTTACAACAGATTAAATCCTCAGTGTATTTTGAAATCAGTCAGGTAATAGAAAAGGCACGTTTGTGAAATGATCCGATCTGAGCTCAATGGATTCGGCTGTTCTCAGAGTGACGGTGTGAGTGTATATGAAGATGTGCAGCTGTCTTGCGTTGACAGTATTACTGGCACATTACTGCAGCCTCCCACTGGCTAGATCAGGTGTCTGCTGCTCAGGATGTGGTGAGACAATTCATCCTCAGATTGATTCACTTCCTATTGAATTGCTCTCCAAACCTGAGGTGTAATTTAAGCTGTCCTTGTGAGTCATTCTGCTTTGCTTCACTTGAAAAGATGAGGTTATGTTTTCATGTTGTCTTTTTTCTCACCGTGCCTAACATAAGCTGAAAGATGATAACATTTGTCTGCAGTGACAAAATTTTCTTACGGAAGAACGATCAGCGGCAACAACAAATATCAGGGGCTGCATTAGGAGAAAGAGATAACCGTAATATCACACAGAATAAATTTGCCAGTTTATAATTATTTTCAAGGATATACATGTTGGCTTTCGATCAAATCGGTTTCATTAAATGAGAAATCTAATCTTCTTAAGGTCAGGAATTGCCAGGCGGAGTGCGTGTGGTGTTAATTTGAGCCGAAGGCATGCAAACTAGGAAAGTCAAATAACACGTCCTGCCTGTGAGCCGCTCTCTGTCGATGAACATCACCCCTAGGCTGCTGTTTTAACTTACGCCAATTCTAGATACTACTGAGACATACCTGCTTCAGTGCCTTGAAAACACACAAAGCTACAAAAACAACAAAATCAACGGAGCATTGTGCAAAATAAAGCAACATTAATATTAAACACCATCTGGGATAGTAGGTGATAAGAATTTACTGAAGTGGTGAACTGCTGTACAAAATAAAAAAAAAAGGAGCAAAACAGCATGCCGCTCGATGCCAAAATATATTTATGTAATAATCAATAGGGAACAGAAAGTGTTTTAGTCCCTAGCTTATGTTATTCCTGTTTTGTTTTTTCGACAATATAATCGAGCCCGATCTCATGAAAGTTCGTATTATAGCACGAATGTGGAATTTAAACGCCAAAAACAGTTTGTGTGTATATGGTACGTGTTTTTCGCGTGCATAAGATACGCACTTTTTGACGTATAATACGCACCAACTCCCCACCCCCCTCCCCCCTAAACCTACCCCAGCAACACATTCTCATCCCAAAAAGTCATATAACTGACGTCTTGGGACGTATTTTGACCATACGTCAATATCCGCCTTTTTAGGGCCCCCTTAAACGTCGGTAGATGGCGATCCCAGGCCGTCATACAACTGACGCTTTACCTTTAACGTCAGTTAGGTTTAGGGTTAGGTTTAGGGTTAGGTTTAGGTCTGGGGTAGAGTTAGGATCCCATAACCTCATCTACCGACGTTTAAGGGGGCCCTAAAAAGGCGAATATTGACGTATGGTCAAAAGACGTCCCAAAACGTCAGTTATATGACTTTTTGGGATGAGACTGCGTTGACCCCAGGGTTTTTTAGTGCGTAGAATATGCACGCAAAAAACATTTTTGGCGTATAAATGCCACGAGAAATGACATTTGTGGTATAGATACGCATTTTCATGAGACTGTGTTGTATAATCACATAGTTGAAGTGCATTTTTAAGATTCACCAATTCCGAAAAAATATATTTCCCATTATTATTATTTTTCTTCTCCTTGCCAAAGAAACCAATCGGCCTCATTCATAAAACAAGGAGAATGAATTTCTGTGTAACTGTAAACTACTCGTAAGTTTATTCTTGAGTAAATAGCCGCATTGAATGTGACAATTTCACCAATAAACTTATGAACGGTTTACACAGAAATCCATTCTGCTCGTGTTTCATGACTGAGGACCGTTGATCATTTTAAGGTGTTTTCTGACTGTCCAGAACTGACAGAAACTGTACAGCTTATTACGTTGTATGATTAACCAATAGTACTTCAACATACTGAGCGTTTGAAGGCTGTCCTCCTCACAGCTCTGCACTAGGCCAGCATTACATCTTCATGCTTTTCATTTCACTTCCTTCTTTTTTAAAGTTCTTCATTCTTCCATTGCCAAATCCACTCGCTTCCATGCCAAACTAAATTCCAAAATGGTATACAACGAAAGAAAATGGTAACCCAGGTAACAACACCCTTCAAAGGCAATGCATTTTTCAAAATTGTCTCATCTCCATTCAGAGAGGACCGGGGGGCGTGAGCATGCATTGCTCTTTGATCTCTCTGGGTTCTTTGCCTTTCATAACTGCCTTACAAGCTCATGGAGGAGCCATGACACTCTCACTAACTCGACCTGAACGTGCTGCGCTGTTACCTTACCTCAACATTTCTGAAAATGAATCATCACCATCCAACCATCCAAGAACAATTATTCACATTTCATCTTGAGGACAGACACAGCCATAGTGATCTTCATGTGAACTGAAATTGTTAATAATATATATGATATGATATGTATGCATATAATATGCAGACCAAATGGTTTAAAAACATACTAAACAGTGTGTGTTTACATTACATTTTTTTTGTGATGGGTAGGTTTAGGGATTAGTTTAGTGTAAGGTGATATAATATACAGTTTGTACAGTATAAAATTCATTATGTCCATGAAGACTCCCCATTAATTACACATACATACAAAACCCTACACAATATAGTGACATTTTTTTTGGGTTCCCATGAAGAAAACAGCTTATAAATCATACTAAGTGATGTAAAAGTGTAGAAAGTTTTTGTGATGGGTAGATTTATGGGTAGGGTTTAATATACAGCTTTTACAGTATAAAAATTATTGTGTCTATATACGGATCATTATGTCTTATGTCACCATAAAACACGGAAACACAACGTTATATATAATATACAGTATAACATAGACAAATTTGCAGTTTGCAAGTGTCTGAGTAAAACGGCAACTTCTAAGGATAGTGAGCTCAGATGCGGTCCGCTAATTTTTTAAATAGTTTTATGTTATCTGAACTGCGCAGTGAATGTTCTCCTAAAATGAGCAAGCAAATGAGAAAACTGGTGCAGGGGGTTTTAATTGCAGCTAAAGCACTTAGAGATAATTACGGCACAACAAGTCAATCAGAGAAACGCAAACATGCCTCTAGGTTTGTTCAGAGGAGCAACAGCAAGGCTTGCTGGGGTTGCAGGGGACTCTGGGCCTCTAGAGATGTAGGCTAATTAAACAGACTTTTGTGGGGATGGCTGGGAGGGTGTGCAAAAGGTTGCAGGATAGCAGTGGGAGTTCTCCTCAAACATGAGCAGATTTTGTAGAGGATGGAAGGGGGAAAACGTTGCCTTCTGTGGCAGTGGGAAATGGCGGATCATGGCATGCCCACATTGGTGTGCACAATTTGCAGCAATTTCCTGCTGCTGTTTGTACAAAGCTTGAGGCTGTGTTTAAAGGGTTAGGATGGAAAAGCAATCCTGACTCCCACCTGGGCAAACTCCCTGTGTGCCCACACCAACACAACCTCTTCATTTCAACAGGAAAATGACATTTACGGTAACTGTAAATGCACAATAACCATGAACAATTTTTACTCGTTCTTCGTGTTACCTGGACCGAACGATTCATGTGTATTTGTCATCAAAAGTCAACCCGGTCTCATCCCAAGACGTCATATAACTGACGTTTTGGGACGTCTTTTGACCATACGTCAATATTCGCCTTTTTAGGGCCCCCTTAAACGTCGGTAGATGAGGTTATGGGATCCTAACTCTACCCCAGACCTAAACCTAACCCTAAACCTAACCCGTCACCTAACTGACGTTAAAGGTAAAGCGTCAGTTGTATGACGGCCCGGGATCGCCATCTACCGACGTTTAAGGGGGCCCTAAAAAGGCGGATATTGACGTATGGTCAAAAGACGTCCCAAGACGTCAGTTATATGACTTTTTGGGATGAGACTGTGTTACAAAAGTTCACCGGATAATCCAAAACCCATCATCTGGCCGACTTTTGACAGCGGCTAAACTTTTGTGAAAACTATCTTACTTCCTAATTTTTGTATCCCCGCCCACGGACGGTCAGATCGACAGAGGGTTATTAACAGAACAGTCATTGTGAAATCGTATCGTATCGTACTATATCCAGTCTTTATGGTAAAAATGGAACACTATAGCAACTTTCTTACCTGAATGAATGAATGCATTTTGCTTCAGGAACAGGAATTGACATAACATAACATTCTTTTAGTTTTTTCGCTTTGACTTAAAACACTATGTTCATGGTCATCTAGATGTGTTGACTACAAACATGGACGTTTTTCAGATTTGTCGTTGCTGCGTTCTCACAGTATTTTCGATTATTTGCAGCCTTTAGGCGCTGTATAAGACGTGTCGGATCCTTCACTTGAAATCAAAATTAATGCTAAACATCTACTCTTTGAATTTTTGCACACTGGAACATCACCATAATGACTAAAAGTTTCGTAAGAGGTATTTCCTACTAAAGTAAGGCAGTATTTGACTTTGTTAAGCGTATTCATAGCAGACTAGTAGGAGTGACCTTGGACGGCAACATGCCCAGTTGCATTAACAGTGTTGAAGTTTTCCTACCTATTAGGCAAAGAGAAAGACAACAGCCATTTTTTCTTTTTTCTCTAGTAAGGTAGCACAGATTTATACATATATATATATATATGTATAAATCGCCTTTCTGTTGTAGCCTATCGGCAGCCATGTTTTATTGAAAGCCCATTTTTCCAGGGGTGGAAAACCCATTTAACCATGTGGAAGTCTGTTACTCCATAAAACAAACCCATTTTGCTCACCTTACTCTTTTTTTTTTATTGCAAAAACCCAATTAATAAATATATATATAAAAAAAATCTTATTTCTATAAGAAAATACGAAAAAGAAAAACGGATCAAGGAAAAGGGGGGAAAAAAACAGAAAAAAATATACAAAATATTCACATATATGTTAGGACAGGGCCATTGATGAAACTGAAGGTAAAAAAAAAAAACAACTCCCCCTTTTAATTACATTTCAACGATTACATTTATCATTGACCAACTTGATAAACTTTCTCTGCTTGATAAAGACAGTGCGGCACAGAAGCTCTGAGGGATGGACAGGCTAGTTTGTGAACATCACACAGAAGCCGCTCTAATCAATAATGAGCTTATGACAGTGATGGACTGCCTGGATCTCCAGAGAAACAGGAGACAAAAGTGTTCACTGCTCACAGTTCTGTGCCAGCCCTTGCGCCAAGGTCGTCTACTTTTTCACACTGACTGGAAACGAATGTTTGGATAACGCATAACAGTATCCTCTATATAACATTGACCTGAAAATGACAGTACTGTATATTTTTGACATTTGTAGAAGTTTGGTGACCTAATGTAGTTTATTAATGAAAAATTCTTTTTTTTTGTGCACAATTTAGCTCTTTATAGCAGCCGGGTGGATTATTAAGGGCAAAGGCAATCATAATACATTGTCAGTATTTATAGTAGACTGAGTTTTTGTCCCATCTCCAGGACTAAATTGAGGCTTTTGAACAGGAACCACATTATGGGATAAATATATTGCATGGGTTTGACACTTGACCCTTAATGAAAACAAAGCAGGCAGAAAAGGAAGTTTAGCTCACCATGGTGCTGTAGCACTGAAATTTATTTCCTTTTATTGGCCATAAAAATAAATTGGCTCCCTATCTATTTTTTTAGCGAATAGAGACTTCTTTCCCCTGCTTAATATTTGAACTACACGGTAAAAGCTCTTGCAGCTTTCACAGTGTCACATCTTTAAAACGGTTGAATCTTTGATATTCTGTTGTGCACATCAGAGAAGGCAACATTGAAATGTCATCCCAAAATGAAAGGCAAAGAACTGAGAGAATGTCTTAGATTATGCCTGAGGAGAATTGAATAAACATGAACTTTATTTCTCTGAAGAAAATCAAAAAGTGCAATCACCTAGAAAACATGTTAGACTGAACATAAAATGTTTCAGTAAGACTTACTGTCAACATAAGTAATCTAAAAATCTGTGCAAATAGGTCTTGTTAGTTTTGAGGAAAACCTTACATTGGACTACTAATGTTGGCAATATCCCAGCTGCATAACAATATAAGTGACTGAGTAACAAGACATTTCATGTTACAAATATAATAGTTACCGAAAACAACATCCCTGGATGTCACACTACTGAGGATCTACTATAGTACAGCATAGCAATAGCAACTGCTTCACATTACCACATATAATTCACCAAGCAATTTAATTTCACACAACAATTACCTTAATGGTTGCTGTGTGTTTGTCTGTTTTTTAACATTAGGGTGCAAAGCTCATTTGTATTCTGGGCCATGGATGATTTTAGAATGTTTCCTTTAAATTGGTAACAGCTTCAAATGCTCCGACTCCAGACATAATGCATTATTCTGCCAGAGCGCTTTGCATACTTCTCATTGCATGGGGAAGGGCACAGACTAATATAACCCAAACTGGTTTTTAACAAGCCCCCCATTTCCAGCTGTGTGTCCTCAGCATGAATCCCAAAGAAAATGCTTTAAGCACTTTACTTTTTTTTACTGTATAACTGAAACAATTACAAAACAAATTTTGTGTTTTAAAATACTGTATTTCAATGAAGCTGAAATATTTTTCATCATATGAACCGCCATATCAAACTCGCAATTAAAAAGAGACATTCTGTCCGAATTTAAAGCTGCAGTCTGCAGTTTTTTCCACTTTGTCGCCAAAATATCTTCTTTTGTGTTCAACAGAAGAAAGAAACTCATACAGGTTTGGAACTTGAGGGTGAGCATTTCAATTTTTGGATGAACTATCCCTTTAAGCTATGGTAAAAAAAAAGATGCTAACAATATTGACTGTATTTATAATATACTAACTGCCTTAAATGCCTTTATATATTTAATTTTACATGCTTGTTTTTTTATTTATTTTAATATTTAAACTAGAACCGCAATATCTTACAATTTCCAATATGGTACCGATCTATTGTGCATTCCTAATAATTAAGAGACAAACTGACATTAATATATAACATTGCATTGTGTTGTTAGGACAGTAACGATGTAAACCAATCAGCAGCTAGCATCACAACTATCTATTTTCATTAACTGCATTATAAATATGTACAATGCTAATAGTGTATCTAAGAATTTATAGACTGGGGGATCAGTGAAATACCAACGCATTCTCATCCTTGGGCGTCATATAGTTACGCATGGCACCCTTTAGCGTCAATATAACACCCTTCGGTTATGGGTAGGTTTAGGACTGGGGTAGAGTTAGGGTTAGACCACTAGGAGGTGCCTTCTGGCCCATATATATCTTCGTCTCATATTGACGCTAAAGGGTGCCATATGCGTTGGATGTATACGCATTGTCAAAAGTGTCAGTATATGACGCCCAAGGATGAGAACGGGATTAAAATACAGTGCTTGCCTCACAAACACACACACGCATATCAACACACCATTAGTACAGAGCTCTGAAGCTCACTTCCAGTCTTGTTCCTATAGGCTGATTTTATGGCTTCAATATTGAGCTCCAATGCACAGGCCAAGAAAGCAGAAGTTGAGTCTGGCATGTGCTTGCTCCAGAACCATCACCCACACCTCAGCAGATTATGAATCTGAACCCAATGAGCCTCAGCAGAGATCAGAGGTGGCCACACACAGAGGTCGGCCTCAGAATCCTCCCATCACTGCAGTTTTTTATTAAAGCTATATTTCAAAAAGCAGAACGTGGTGAACGCACGCACAGCTCCAGCAAGCCACACTCTGGCAAGCATCTCCATATTAACAGAGACACCGTAAAGGGAATGGAGAGGCATCCTTGGACAAACTTGAAAACAAACTCCTTTAGATTTCTAAATAATGCACAGCAGAGAAATAAAAGCTCAGAGGACCGTCTAGCCTGCGAGGAGTCGTAAACACAACACACATGGTGCGAAGCCTTGATAAAATATGCATTCGCTCCAAGTTGCACTGCAGAAATTTTCACTAAAGCTCAAAGCTGGAACTTGGGTGACAAAGACATTATCAATCACTTGATGTGTATTCAAGTCTAGCAATTGGGTCGCAAGACGTATGTATTGCTTTTCCATAGGCTACACTTCACTTCAAATTGCTTATGTACTTTAAGAATACAGGATCTGAGAGACTGAGATTGAGGTTTATTGGGCATAATTCTCTCTGACTATATATGGAGCCATAGCCATGAGAATTATGCTGAGGATTAAAACCAAAGAAATATGGCTGTTTTTCTCAAAATTGTCTAGTTAAAAGGGAAGCGTTTCACCCCGGCCTTATGAGAAACACATAAAAACAGTCATCTCCCTGTTCTAGCGTGTAAAGAGAATGAAAAGCTACATGAAAGCACAAAATATGCCAAAAATAAATACTGTTTTCTCTCTCATGCTGGGGGAGGCCAAACCCTTGCCAGGAGATAATTAAAAGGGCATAAATCACGTTGATAAGGATGATGTAATTAAACACTAACACATTTTGCCCATTTGTGTTGAGAATGCAGTGCACAATGCAGTCCTACCATTTGAGACCTTTATTTTAAGCTGTTAATAGTTATGATGACCCCAAAAAGTATTTATACACTTTTGAATAACTAAGACATGCTTACAAATATATGAATGTCATAGCATTGCTTACAGTGTGCAATTTATTTGTATTTTTCTCAGAAGTTTTTTTTTTCCGCGAAGATTAGTTCACCACATATGTAGTTCATCAAGCATAGCTAAATTCCACAAAGCCTGCAAACTATCTTGAGTGTATCTTTTTGTTTTATTCAGTTATATTTTATTTAAAGGTTTCCTTGTTCCTGTGTAATTATACATTTAAGTGAATAATAATTATTATCAACATAGAGTTAGGATTGAGGTTTGGTTTAGGATTAGTTTCATGTAATTATGCAATTTACTCTTATTACTACAGTAAACGTGTAGGTGTAACACACTGTAAAACAAAACATTGCCATTTTAGTCTTTATAATCCTACTTTTGTGACATGTTTTGCATTTGTGAAAGTGTTACATTTAATGATATTTACATAAAATGAATGTCACTTGGTTTAATAATTGGGTTTATAGATAACGATTTCCCGAGCCATACTCTAAGATCCTTAAAAATGCATGAATGTTATCCCAATCATTATTACACATTCGGGTCTTTGGCGACCAGGATCTATATCTAACACTAAAGGATCTGCAACTGCCACAAGATAATTTAATAACAATTACAAAAGAATTTGTAATTGAACTTGTAGGGGTTCAGTTTCTAGCACATGCTTTTTACCATCATCACTGTTACTGTCAGGGATCATTTCCCCTGTACATTCAGCATCTGGATCATATTCCCAATCTCAACCATATGTACCGTCCCTGTATACACTGGATTGATTTGAATTAATGTACTTGAAGTACAACTATAGCTCTAGGAAAATATCGCATCAGGCAGATACTCAATTTCAAATGACGACTCAGATCGGATCAAAGAAAAAACTTGATGGGACATATTTGAAACTACATGTCAATAACCAGTCATTAGTATATTATTAATAATTGCTAAGACTATTTTGATGCTCTCCAACAGACACTCTACACTATAAGTAACTTTGCAACTACATGTCAACTTATAGACTCACCTAATAGTCAATTTATACTATAATGAGAGTTAGTTGACATGTAGTTGCAACTTGCAAAGTCACTTATAGTCTAAAAGAATGTGTAACTAATAATTGCTATAATGCGATGGCATTCATACTCTACATAGATCATGCATAGAGCACGTAAAGTGTCCAAAAATGTTTTGAGCCACGGTAGTTTCTCATTAAACTATATATATATATATATATATATATATATATATATATTCAGAGTTATAACTATATATTCAGGATTACATTTAAATATTCGGAGTTATAACTATATATTCAGGATTACATTTATATATTCCGAGTTTTAACTATATATTCGGGATTACATTTCATTATTTCCTGTTTGGCCCCCCATAATATATATATATATATATATATATATATATATAAAAAGTATATATATATATATATATATATATATATATATATATATATATATATTATTTTAAAGGGTTTTTTTTATTCATTTATATATATGGAATAATAATCAATCTCTTATGAGACTACGATGACATGGGTCTCACAAAACCACATGTCTTTTTGATACCGCCATTCCAAATATACCAAAAAGGCATGGGACACTCATGATCTAATTACAGTTCCTCTCAGAGTAGCTTCAGGGCTTACTGTCAGCCATTGTTCTTGCTCATCTGAGAGTCTTTACAACTGTGCATGTGCAAATCTTGTAAATGAATGCAGACCGCTGTCTCATCCCTGCCCAGTGAACTCTGAATCCCTAAGTCTGTGTGTCTGAGCTCTGGGCTGGTGATGAGTTACAGAGGTATAAATCCCCTGTTATTTGGCAAACAGAAAGGACTGCTCCATTGGAGAGTTTGTCACTGCAACTGCACCCCAAGACAGCATGTGTGCATTCTTGGAAGGGTTGAAATCCCTGCGGCATGCGGTTCTGGGGCGTCATCCAGAGCTCCACCACCAGCTGAGCAGATTTAATATGACAATTTGCCTTGTGTGACTGTAGTCCTCATTCCAGTGACTAAACCTGCACCAAAATAAATAGTGGTATGAAAAACAGAGGCATAAAAATGTTATAATTGTTAAATCAGATCAAGGAAAACTCTTGTTTTTATATATATATATATATATATATATATATATATATATATATATATATAAACAAGAGTTTTCCTTGATCTGATTAAACAATTATCCAATCTTTATGTCTTTATATATATACATACAAATATAAAACTAAGGAAAAAGCCTATGTTGACAGAAGGAGGGTTGGCATAAAATGATTTATTTGAGCTCTATCTCTGGCATGAATTATATACCTCTCAAGTCTCACCATATCAACAAGGAGAAAGTGACATATCTGTGTTATTTTATAGCCCTGATGTCGAGTCTTTGTGATTAGTATCCTTTCAAAGACTCTGCGAGGTGTTGAAGGATTGTTATGGCATGGAAAAAAAGGTTTCTCCATTTCCATAAAACAGTTTTTTTTTAATTGATGCTACTTTGTTTTCTCAGTAAACATGGAATATTAGTCCTTGTGTAAGTAATGTATTCAATAATATAGCAAGATGTTAATTAAAAAATCTTTGAGACCACACACATAGTAAAAGTGGTAATGAAAACAATCTATATTGGATAGAAGGGGGAACAACTTGATCAAACAATAGCTTAATAAAGGGTTTCTTTATCATGGTGGTTATATCCAGTGACATGTCAAGACATGGTTCTGGTGCACAGTGTTTCTCATTTCTACTTGAGCGGTTTCAAATGTTCCTGCTGAGCAACAAGCAATATTTATTCATTCCTGCTTGCAAATTCACATGGATCTAAAAGTAAGTTGTGTGTAATATGGAGACCAGTTATTCATCTGCTTTGAAGTAACTTGCACCACTAATACCCTCATAAATTAGCATGTTTGAACATGTTACGATTGATCTAAATGTCTGTTAAGCAACTGACAGTTTACATAAGTAAAATGCAATATAAAATGCAAAAACACAATACCATAATACAAGTTTGCAGAGCTGTTGTTACCCCACACACACATACACACAAGAATCGATCTCCGACTGAGATAATCTGTGTCTTAGCTAGGTCATTCAATATGGTCTGATCTATTACCTATCAAAGGCCATCCAACCGTTCCTACACAGGCAGTATTAAATACAAACCCAAACCTCATTGATCTCCTCTCACGAGACCCATGAAAACAATGAGTGTGAGGAGTAATGTTTCACAGAGGAAATGTTTGGAGTAGATATCTCTGAAAAGGTGGCAATGTAACCTTTAAATAAAAACATGGTGCAGATAAGCACAGAAAAAAAAAGCTTTGGGGCTTTGAAAGAATACAGTACAATGTCCTCTATCTATGTGTTGGCTCAGTAGAGATATCATTGTTCTCGAGTCTTTAGATGAATCAGTGGGCCAAATGTTGAGCATGGCCTGAATACTCACTTGCAGAAAAAGTGAGATGCAAAAAAATAGACAGATAAAAGAGTTAAATTAACATATTTTTGTTACTATAAGAACATTACGATGAAATTGGAATTTATGTAAATGGATAAAGCCTTGATGGATACACTTTTCAAATTAGATCCCAGACAAAAAGATGAGAATGGAGGCTTGTTTTGTGCCAATTAACAAAAAATAAAAATATATGCAACTTTATTTATATAAATAAAATACTTTCTCACAATTCTGCTTTTTTTTCAGAATTGCATGGTATAAACTCGCAATTGCGCGTAAAATCGTCTGACTTAACTCGTAATGCTGGGAAAAAAAGTCGTAATTATATTTTAAATAGTTACATAAGAATAAAAACATCTAATACGTTGTCTAAAATCAACAGGTACAAAACAAAAAGAAAAATAATATAACAATAAAATCTGTTTTATTTCATAAGGATCCAGCTATCTTGACATTGCAACACAATCTTCTGGCCTATGTACCAGTTGGAAAAGATATACTTTCCAACTAACAAGGTTGCTTATTATTTCCCTTTATGCTCCATGCCTCTCCCTTTCAGCGAGGCCATTCGCACAGAACCGCCACGTCAGAGCCTCTCTTAAATGTAACATACAGTCCGTGTATGAAAAGGTTAGACCTCCACAGTACAATCAAGAGATTCCTACTCGTCTTTGTCTGCCGTGCAGCTCACAGCAGAGATAAATGTGCGACTGGATGACTGTTAACACAGCAGGCAGGTAGACTTCCCATGAGTTACTGCTTTCAGCCAGCGCACTTCCACAGCACTATGAAAGTTGATGATGCTGAGCAATTTCAGCTCTGACAGAGTTGCTGTAAAAATGCTGCCAACAGAAAGGCAATACATTTAGCAGCATGCATTACAGGTGCATTTTCATTTGAGAGGCAATTACTCTCTGCAGTAAAATAGCTTTTTCACAAAGACAGCTCCACCACTGGAGGCTTGGTGATTTGTTGTGGCAGGCTACTTGGCAGGAAGTAAGCGACTGATGCTGGTTTTCCGAACCATTGTTTAAAAAAAAATTGGTAAATTTGTAAGCAAATTACTCCACCCTGTCCTATTTGTCCCGCATGAACAGGGATTCGGTCACGTGTGCTACTCTCACAATTCAAACGTGTTATTGCGTGCATGGAATGTGCTAGTAAAACAAATATTGAACTCGACAGGCTCCACCGAGCAATCTTTAGTTAATTACTTCTGTTGGACGAAAATATTAGATTCTACCTGCATGCTTTTTTGTAGAAGGAACTATACACAAAACTTGTGTTGAAAGTCCTCCTGTGGGGAAAAATCGCGTTTTTAATGTTGTTTACACACTCACCTAAAGGATTATTAGGAACACCTGTTCAAATTCTCATTAATGCAATTATCTAATCAACCAATCATATGGCAGTTGCTTCAATGCATTTAGGGGTGTTGCTTCCTGGACTGCCATGACAGCTCGGCTCAGAGGCCAAAATGAATATTTTTCACTGAGCAAATTGCCAGCTTGGTGCGATACAGAGTTGCGCTAATTTGACCTTGAAGCTTGCTTCATAGATTTAAAGGATTAGTTCACTTTTAAAAAAACTTTTGCTGATAATGTACTCACTCCTATGTCATCCAAGATGTCCATGTCTTTCTTTCCTCGAATCGAAAAGAAACTAAGGTTTTTCGTGAAAACGCGCGTTTGTAACGTCACGTAATACGTAATTACGTTCAAAAGGTCACGGGCGACGTAGCCGTAAGTACAGAGTCAGTGTTTACAAGTTGAACGCATAGGTTGAACGTGCAAACTAACTCAAACGCCGTTAACAAAAAAAGGAATTAAAAGGTAAAACAACGATGTTGGACGATTTAGATTCTGTACTTCCTGCTACGTCGCCCGTGACCTTTTGAACATAATTACGTATTACGTGACGTTACAAACGCGCCTCACAGAATAGAGCAAGGCTAGCATTTGTCCTTAGAAAAGTTACATTTTTGGAATAAGTTTTGAAATAAGCGATCGTTTCGCATGATAAGACCCTTATTCATCGTCTGGTGTCGTTTGAAGACATTTGAAACTGAAATCTGAAACTGTTATTAACTGTCTTTTGGACCTTGGATGCGTCTGGTTCCCATGTAAGTCCATTATATGGAGAAAAATCCTGGAATGTTTTCATCAAAAACCTTAATTTCTTTTCGACTGAGGAAAGACATGGACATCTTGGATGACATGGGGGTGAGTAAATTATCAGCAACAGTTTTTTCAAAAGTGAACTAATCCTTTAAGCCATTTTGAGCATGGCATGGTTGTTGGTACCAGACGGGCCGGTCCGAGTATTTCACGATCTGCTCAGTTACTGGGATTTTCACGCACAACCATTTCTAGGGTTTACAAAGAATGGCGTGAAAAGGGAAAAACATCCAGTGTGCGGAAGTCTTGTGGGCGAAAATTGGTTTTAAGAGAGTTTATTATATTATATTTTATAAAGGTCCACAGAGCCAAAAGTGCCCATAGTCCGAAAAAAAAAAATTCAGTGAAAAAAGTTTTAGCACTTTTCTTTTTTTACTTTGACAAAGAGGTGTTGATGGTATTCCACTCTTGAAATTCTTCATTTAATCCTCAACAGTCCCCATCTGATAGGACCGGTTTCGAATATGCCAAAAAACCACATATCTATATTGCTATCTGTAGGCAACCAGTTGAGCGTAAACCAATCTTGCACATGGCCCTTGTGATTGAAATCTGTATTTTCTATTACCTCTCTGTAAACAGATGGCAGATAAGAAATGCCAGCAGCTTTGAAAATGCCGCCTCCATGGTTCCTTCCAGTAGGATGAAGTACAGAATGGGGTTCTCCGAGGTGGTACGGGACTGATTAACCCCCAATCTGTCTCCGAGCTGCAGAGCTTCCCCATGGACTGCCATGACAGCTCGGCTCAGAGGCCAAAATGAATATTTTTCACTGAGCAAATTGCCGGCTTGGTGCGATACAGAGTTGCGCTAATTGACAGACGATGTGTTTCCACGGTTCTCTATGAAAGTTAATTGAAATGAAAGCTGGACCGCGAACCTTTGACCTTGAAGCATGCTTCATAGTAGTTAGGCATAAGACAGAATTCAAAAAAATAGAGAATGCAGAAATATATTCTTAATGCACTCAATTTCCACACATTGAGCAGCAATCTTCATTCTCAAAGAGTTTTATTCATTCTCTACATGGTTGCTGCGGATTACAGTTTACCCTAGGACACCTAAGACATGCCATACATGAGGTAGACATTTCATAAATCATTTAATTAAGATTGCATTAGTGAATTAATCTGCCAGCTGCATGCCATGATAAGGCAGTTCACTAGAGGGTGTCCAGAAAATGTATTCATGTCAACCTGTATCTAAAATGGCCTGTCTGTCACAGTGCTGTGGGGTTTGGATGGCTGTTTCTGAAAATGACTCGCCTTATGAATGTTCACCTTACGCCACAGTGACAGCGGGCAGATTGCTCTCCGTCGCGCACTGCCAAAGCTGCGCGACTAAAACGCACATCTCAATACTCTTATCTGGAGGAATTGGAAAGGCATGAAATCACGGTCAAGTAACATCAAACTATTTGTTTACCAACCGATACTTCAATTTAGCTCTTTGAGGAGGGGTGAAAAGCTGATTTTGGAATCATTTTAGATCTGTACTGAGCTTGACAGACTAGATTGCAGTAGAGACAGTATATTAGCTGATAAAGCTTGTATAAAGTGGTTCAGTGACACGAATTCCACAGTACTTGGCTGACTTAAAGGAGTAGTTCACTTTAAAAAAAAAAAAAAAACTTTTGCTGATAATTTACTCACCCCCATGTGATCCAAGATATCCATGTCATTCTTTCTTCAGTCGAAAAGAAATTAAGATTTTTGATGAAAACATTCCAGGATTTTTCTCCATATAATGCACTTTACTGGTAACCAAACGGTTCAAGGTCCAAAAGACAGTTTCAGTGCAAACTGCAAACTGTTCAAAGGGCTTTAAACGATTCCAGATGATGAATAAGGGTCTTATTAAGCGAAACGATCGCTCATTTAAAAAAAAAATAAAAAGTTTAAGTTTTATAAGCTCAAATGGTCACCTTGCTCTGTTCTGTGATGAGTGTTCGTGACAAATGATAATGAATGAACCCAAAAGGTTCCATATAGAACCTTTTTCTTGTTTTTTTCTTATTATTAAACCCTTAAAAAGGGTTCCGTTTAGAACCTTTTAGGGGTTTCAAATACTGTACGTAGCGCTGATAGAACCTTTTCTTCTAAGAGTGTATGATAAACTTTGCGATGCTTTTGAGAAACGCTGCCCAGATCTTGTTGCATGTGTTTAAACAGCAAAAAAAAAAACATATGCAACATGTATTTCACATTTTTTAAATCATATGATGGTCTTGGTTTGAAAGTATAGAGGAAACAAGACATCAAAACATAAAAAAACAAGCAAGGCAACCCAGAAGCTCCACAGCGAATATACACAAGGCTAGTCCAAGTCTTTATGGTATCCAGCCTTTATGAGTATGACATGGACAATTATCACACCAGACCCTAAAACCCATCTCTAACCATTCCACTGTACGGGGATAGTACCGCCAGAGGCGGGCCTGGTCATAGAGCCATAAACAGATAATAACTTAATGGCAGACCAATTTGGAAGCAGCTGGAAGCAGGTCTGTAGAAGCAGCTGTTTTAACTCAAACACACACACATGCATGCACTGGTACAATCACACAGCACCACAACAACCACAAGACATCTGATATCTGCTGCATGGCTTATTATATTTACATTTTGTACATGATTAGTGAATATGCAGGGTCTTAAAGAAGTGTGTGCAGACACACTCACACACATTGCTCATAATCCTTTAGCTTCTGCTCATCCACTGCAATATCCCATACACAATACACATACAGTGACATGTAGATGCGAATACCTGCATATCAATTTTAGAATTAGGAATTTTAATTGTGTCAGTGTGACTTCACATATTTTAATTGGTTATTTTGAAGTTTAATTTAATATGGTTTTAAATGCTTAATTTAAATCCGCTGATTAGAATGGAAAAAACATTTAAATCAGAATTATTGGCACCCCTTGTAAACATGATCAAAAAATAAATAAATCTAACCTTTCATCGAAGTAAAATAACTGAAAGTGGGTTAAATCACATTATCAAATAAATGCTTTTCTCTAAGGGCCCTTTCACACCTTGTTTGGTCAGGACTTTCAGAATTTTCAGTTTGGTCCGAATCAAAATTACAGGTGTGAAACCTCCCCTGAACCATGGTCCGGACCAAACAGATGAAATTTGGTCAGACAAAAAGAGGTAGTCTCGGTCCGGATCAAACTGAAAAAAGGTTTGGTTCGTTTCTAAAGTGAAAGCATTTATGTATGGTTTCAGACCTTTTACAGGAAGTTCTGGTGGTTCCCAAAAAGGTGGCAGGAAAAATGAGCCGTGGTAGCACATGGGGAGATGAGGAGATGAGGTTTTTAATTGATGGTCTGATGACATAATAAGAAGTCAACTTGCAGTCTTCTCCTCCTTTCTTGCTGGCCATGGTAAAAAGTTTGCACGACGAGGACGTTCATTTGGCGAATTTGAACTAGTCTTGTGTATAGTTGGTGCTGCAGATAATTATGCCATAAAAATAACAATATAGTTGCAACGATATGCATCTTTTCGTTCATGTTGTCAAAGTTACCCGCCGAACTGTGACAACACACTGACGTCAGATGCACGTCCATTTACTAAACCAATCAATTTCAAGATGCAGCCCACATAGATGATGACAATAGGCTTGTTTGAGATGAGCAAATTCTGCGCAGAATCGATCACCGGTGATCAGCGCGAGATGCATGCCGGTTAGAAATGTGTCCGAGAACGGTCCGCCTGGCTCTGATGTCATGCCGACGTATGTCAAAAAACTCTCGCGAGCGCAAGGCGGAAGGGTCGGATCAAAAGCATGATGGGAAACGACTTGCTGACGACACAGCTTAATGCTCATTGGTTTAAACAACAGTGATGAAGGTAAATTCCATATTCATTAAGCTAAATTCTCCAAATCAAGGCCATGTTTTATTTATTTATTTTTTTCAAATTGAAACTGATCTATAGCCTATTGTGAATCTCTTAAACGGGTTAAAAATAAGAAAGCTATAGTCAGTAACTCAAATATACTAGGCCTACTCTAAAATGTTCAAGTGAAAAATAGCTCTCATTTTATAGATGATGAAGTTTGTAAGTCTGTCTATTTAAGCTAAGCTTATTTTGATTGATTTATTTATTTTATTATTAATTTTATTCTGATGTTTATGTATTTGTCGCTGTATAATAGGCCTATTTGTTTCACGAATTGTGGTGCTTGTAGGTAGGCTATGTTTGTAACTTGCATTCTAATAAAAAAGTAAAATAAATAAAAATAAAAATAAAAGAACACCAGATGAATTGTTCTCTTTTAAAATGTTTGATTTTAAAACTGATATCATGTTTTATGTGTATACATAGGCTATGGGTGAATAAACTATCTGACAGTGCCATAGGCCTATGGGTTATATTTCATTTTTGTTAAAACAATAGGCTATATAAAAACACGTCTGTATTAAAGAAAAAAAAAGATTGATAAACCATAGGCTATTTGGAATGTAATTAAATAACAAGTAGTTTGGGTTTTATTTACATTTTATTTATTTTTATATAAAAGCAACAGAACTTAATAAATCACATCCAGTTTATTAGCAACACGTGCACGAGCGTGAATCCCGTTAATCCCGCGATATCGGCCTTTGATCTCACAGGTGTCTGATTCACTGCGAGAACCCTAGATCTGTCCGGCTTGATTGCGCTTTTTTCACTCCTCCCCTCACTGCAGCCGCCTACTCTCGACTACATTGCAGGCGAGGCGAGGCGCATCTCAAACAAGCCTATTAGGACGCAAGTATGTCACGCAAAGTTCGATAGTGCGCTCGTATTATTGCAGTGTGAAACCAAACCAAAACTGTCTGAAAGTATAAAATGCACCAAAACATGAACTTTGGTGCGGACTTTCAGGTGTGAAAACGCCCTAAAACACGTTTATCAAAGTGATCTACCCGTATTTTTATGTTTTACTTTCTTCAAAACTCAGCTTTAAATAAACAAGGTAAGATCTACTGAATTCCAAGATAATATTTTCCTAGTGGATTAATTAAAAGGGAGCAAGTCTCAAATGGGATATGAAACAAATATCTGTATAGACAATGATAAACTAGGTTAAGTGAATCTAGATTTATTTAATCTAGAATTTCTCTTCAAACCCCACAACATTATTCAGAATGAATGTCACATACTAACTATACCATGTTTTTCCTATACCGACACAAGGATTCAAATACATCATTACAGTTTCAGAGTTGAGAGCTATATTCATATTTCTGCCTGACCATTGGGGTAGAAATTAATTTATAACCCCATTGGACTCACAATCCCATTCCTCCTTAGTTCAACCAAACTTCATGAAAATAAGATTTCAACGAAGATCCACGTATTTAAAAAAAAAAAAAAACGGCTTGTCTCATTGTTATTTTTCCTGAACCCATTAGCATTCTTAAACTGTATATAAATCACCTCATTTGGTATGTGGTCAATTTTCAAGCGATGCATTAATATTCTTACATGTTAGGCATACATTATGGATCAGAAGGCAGTTTTGGTCCCATAGCTTCAGTACACATATTGCCCTCTGCTGGTCACTGGAGCACTCGTCTGCGGTCTGGGACGACATGTCTAAAGTCCTCATTAGAAAACCGTTGAGCACATTCCCGCGGCCACAAGCTAAGATACTGTAATTTTGTGGCTTGGACGGCTCCGCTCTCTCTCGCAGGAGTTCTCTGCTCCGCTTACTGATTTACTGTACTGATCTCATAAGCACAACTCAGACTGTTCATAATACTGCTGTCCACCCCAAACACAATGCATCAATCAAACCTACACCTGTAGTATTGCTTGTTTTAAAACGCTCACATTACTCTTTGAAACAAAATTCGAGTCTTATCATTCCTGTATTGACTCGTAACGTAAGCCTATTTTAAGGCCGAGACAGAGGCATTTTGTGGAAAACTAAAATCCTGCGGGTATGGTTTGTGTCAAAACAGGTTTGAGTTAAACTGAGCAATAATGTCTGAACAAACTTATTTCCTCTGTTACACAGTGAAACATACATTCTTAATACCCATTTAATGAGCAATGAGACTAGAATGGCTCAACAAGAGGGAAACCAACCTTGCCAAAACAACACAAAGCCTGCTAAATTATAACAGCCAATAGTATTAATGGGGAAAAAAAGCATCGTAGAAGTGAAATAGATCCATTTATGGATCACATTAGTCACACAGATAACCTTTCACAATAAAGACGAGTATTAAACACAGCATAAAAAACTAATCATGTGGTCTATCTAACTTGATTGTGTTGTCTGAGTGAACCAATTTATTGCAACCTTATCCCTTTTGGAAAATGTACAAAGACTTCCAAGGAGAGAGAGAGATTGTGCTCGTCCTATATCAGGCATCCCAAAAAAACTCACAATAGCAACTTCATAACAGAGGGAAAAAACAGCCCAAGGCAGCATACCTTTACTAGCGCTTATTCACAGCTATGAGAACGAGGCATAGGATCCCTCATTTGCTCTTGCTATTTCAGATATTTGAAAGAAGTACATGTAAACGTTACGTCCAGTTTTTCTGAACAGTACAAGGTCATTTGGACATGCCGATTTTGGTTGTTCAAGCAAGCTAAACTTCAGCACTGCAGTACAGAAGCTACATCTGAAGTGCCATAAACCACACAAAAGGTGCGTTTAAACAGGTGAAATGAACAATCTGTCATTATTAGTATTATTTTTATTACTAGTATTAATAGTATTTTTTATTACAATGTTTTGAAAAAACAAAAAACACTTACTACATGAGTTAAAAAAAATCTAAATTCTCTAAAAGAAAGCATGAGAATGTGAAAGAAATTGAGATTTCTGAAACATTAACAACAAAAAATTGCCATCTTATTTAATGTATTATTTCTGTAATGTCATGATTGATAATGTACTTGTCACGGAAATCTCTAGACAAAATGGTTTGGCTCATGTGTGTTAACACTCTGATTTAAACTGTAAATGTGACTAATAGGAAACGTCTCCTCTCGCAACTGTGAACTTTCATAAGCTGCAGTCAGAAAGCTGGAGTTTTTCTCCTGTGGGAATTCAAACAAAATCATCATTGTTGAAAGATTTGCCAAAGGCAAAGATTTGCACGACGCTATGTTAACCCTGTGCAGCGCAACTCTTTTCCAACAACCACATGCTGCAACTACCTTAGTACAGACCAGTTTGAATCTTCGACACGTTTTAAAATGCTAAACTGGTGTCTGCGTTTGCAGATGAGACACATTTAGCATGAAGTCGCTGACTGGGTTGTTTTAATATAGCCTGAGTCTGAGCAAAAGAGTTGGGTGTCGTTCTGAAATGAGCCTGCAATTAATTACAATTATTGCTAGTATCAATTACATGACTCCAGTTATAAATCATTAGAGTTGTTTACCCCAGAAACGCAAGTTCTCAGCAAAAGTGTTTCTTCCAGACCTCTTTCTAACAGCCAAGGAGGCAAGGACATGGATAAACAAACAACTCAGCGTTCTACATCAGAGCCCATGGCGTATGAAGATAACACACTAAATTATTAAAAGCTCAGTTGATTAGACTGTTGTGCCACAGTCTTTGTGCTATTTTCATCCAAGGCTCAGGTCAAACACACCAGCTCTGATTTCACTCACACACACACACACACATCCCGCATGCAGCACTTCCGTTGAGCCCACTTGCACTTGCCTCGGGATGCAACCTTTCTAAAATCTCCATTTTGACCTGACAAGTTTAAACAAAGCAATTTCAGGCGCAGCTGCACCTGCCGTGTCCGCAGACGTCCTGCGCACTGTCTAGCGGGAACACAATCATTTGTCTCGTTACACGGCTGAAATGAGCTCAGGATCTCTCTCGCTTGCTTGCGACGTGTGTGTTTGGCTAGAAATTGGCGTAAAGAAAATGTTGCGCAGATGGTGAAAAGGTGCTAAAAAACAGTGCACACCATAATTGAACTATTATACGCCGTTCAAATGCTTCAGAAACATCGTATTCGGTACAACACAACTATATATATAGGTTTATACACCTTGAAAACACAAAGAGTATGTTTTGAAGCAAATCTATCTGTAAATCACACAGCGATACTGTTGCATACATTGATATTCTTTCTGAGAGACCATTTGCGATCTTCTTGAATATGGATGTTTTTCTATTTTTCATTCGCAAGGACATGGCAATTTGACATGAGCTGGATTTTTGAGCTTGACAGTTTAACGGTTTGGGGCTCCTCATGTGGGTGTGAGCAGGTTTTAACAGTACAGAGGGACCGTTAAGGATAAGTGAGATTTAAGGAAGTATTTGAATAATGGCTTATGTAAGGAAGAGAAGAGACACATACATGGCGATATACCAAATACACAGAGGACATTACATTAAGAGCAGTAGATAACGTCCTTATTTTAACTTTAACTTTATTTATTTATTTTTTTTATACTGAGAATTTGTGTTTTTAACGATCAAATGATGCACACACAAAAATTGGAATATGGGTCAATAATGAGTGTCTACAATGAAGAGAAAAAAGGAAAGGAAAATCTTTTTAATTTAATCTAGTTTAAAACACGCGCTCCCAGATCTTAGGTTTTCATATGGTTTTGAAAAACTTTTTCAAGCAAAGTTTCAGTTTAATGACTTAAAATATTAACATATTCTCCTTAGCTTCATCATTATTAATTTATGAACGAATCATTAAACATTAATAAATTCATATTTACAACTAATATCTTCATTTAATTAATACAATTATGTATAAAATGTAATAGTTAAAAAATTTTTTTTACTAAATTATAAATCAAAAATGTATTCAATAACATTAATTCATAGAAATCAAATCAAATTAATCGCCTCCAAAATAAAAGTTTGTGTTTACATAATATATGTGGGTGCACTGTGTATAATTATTTTGTATATATATATATATATATATATATATATATATATATATATACACTGTGTGTTTGTGTGTGTGTGTGTGTGTGTGTGTATATATATATATATATATGTATATATGTATATATATATATATATATATATATATAAATACACACACGCATGTATATTTAAGAAAAAAATATTAAAATATTTATTTATATAATATAAATTATATATAATTCTATATATAGTATATACATGAAAATATTTATAAGCATGTGTGTATTTATATATATAAAATAACTATATACAGTGCACCCACATATATTATGTAAACACAAACTTTTATTTTGGATGCGATTAATCGCAATTATTATAAAATTATTATTGTTATTAATATTAATTATACTGTATATATATATATATATATATATATAAAAAATTACAAACTACCATGTTAGATGCGATTATTCGCTATGTAAAAAAAAAAAAAAAAAACATTCACCATAAAAGAGGTTCAATTGCCATTCAAACTCTTCAAAAACATTCAGTACAGCACAAAAACATGTAGCAGCTGTACTGAAGAGATTGTGTGCATCAGTGGCATTTTAATTCATTTTTAAACAAATTAATACTTCCAGTCAAAACAAAATGAGCGTCATGTCACTGACCTTCTGCTTCTGGTTCATTTGGGTATTTAAAATGTCATTTGGCTAATCTCCAAACTCAGTTTGTCACCATTCACGGATGCTAATTAAAGCAGGCTAACATGGGTTTTAGCATTATGCGGGTTAATCCATTTGTCTCCCTATTTGAAAAGATCCATTATTATCATTTTTAAAAAGCGGATCGACTTTCCCTTCTCAGTTCCTTCTCTGGGCCTTAAGGGCCTGTTGCTAGGCAATAGTGGCTGTCTCTGAGGTGACGTGATCTCCCGTGGGCCTGGTTCTCACTCATCACCTTCCACATAAAGACATATACGCACACACACGCAGACATAGGCAAATACATACACAGAAATATGCATGAAAAGAGATGAAAGAGAAAGTAAGCAGACCAAAGATAAGAAGGTGAAAACAGAGAGAGAGTGTGAGTTAAGCACGTTCATGCTATCACATTTCTTCCTCTGGACTCATGTCCTTATCTCTCGCTGCCTGTTCTCACTCACTCATTGCAGTGCTGAGAGGGACTTCACACGCAGGCCAGGCCTCAGTCACTGCAGATGGCTGTGATGAGGAAGACATGGGTGTAAGAGAGGGCATCTGGTCGTCTCCTCTCTCTCCTATCCTCTCCAGAGCTGTGAACGGAGCACTTCAGGCACTCATCCGCAAGAAATTAGCCGGAACATGACGTGAGAAAACTTTATCACGAAAGCTTGAAGCAGCAGGCCTCTCGGCGGGATTTAGGATTCACATTTTTCTTTGCTGTTTCTTAGGATCCTGCAGAGATGGTGAGAGTGTTTGAATCAGTTAGGCAGGTTAGGTACTAGGGTAAGTTAGAATAAACTTTAGCATGTTTCAAACTGCTTTAAAAAGGTGATTAACAACGACAAATGTAATTTAAATGTTATTTTTGTCAATTCAAGAACATATGGTGTTTTAAAAAAAAAAAAAAACATTTTCCACTTTCTTTAGTGTTTATTGTTGCTGTTTGAGCCTGAAAAGTGTCTGCAAAGTTGCAAAGCACAAAGTCACTCCAAAGGGAGTTATTCTCTATATAAGCACTTTCCGAACTTTTTTCCGAGGAGCCATTTACTCAACCCCATTTTCAACTAAAAACGCAGTTCATTTACACAACAACCGCATTTTGGGGGCCTGAAAATGCAAACTTTTGAAAATGGGTTTCATAGTGCACGTTTTTGACAACAATACCGTTTTGCGTATTATGTGTTCAGTCTATAGACATAGTGTTACTTTACAAAGTGACATCGTCAACTACTGGCCTAACATGCATAATACAAAGTCTTTAGACGTTTTGCGTATCCGTGCGAATGGGGATCGTTTTGACAACGTTGACGTCTGTTGACACGAAAAATGCAAGGTAAAAACTTTTTAGTACATTGTTATTCTGTAAACTGTAAACGTACCCATAAGTCTTAAGTCTCTTTTGAAAACGTACACGACATAATATTCCTCATTTAAATAATTTCCACCCAATGCATTTGCTAAAAAGGGGGAAGCCCTGGTTGAGTTGCGTTAGTAGTATGGTGAAACTCACTGTCGGTAAGGTACATGACATTTCCAAAGCATTTGACCAATCACAACACACCGGTCTAGCCAACCAATCAGAGCAGATTGTGATATTTGGAAGGAGGGTTTCATAGAAACAGGAACTAAACAGGGGTTTCCCAAAAGCATTTTTAGCCAACTATGGTCGCAAGTTCTGTCGTTATCAGCTTAGTTCAACGAGTCGGTGTTTCCCAAAAACATAGTTCCAGTGAACATTCGCAAGCAACATTGCAAAGTTGTGTGGTTGGAACGACAGTTCTCGAGCTGTGGTTAGAAGCATAGTTTCTTGTTTGCATGACATGTGGATTTAATAAATCCTTATATTGAGCCAAATAAGCAAGCTGACAGTCAGTAAAATCTATATATTTCATTTAGAATACATGTCATTTACATCTTTTAGTTTGTCAAGAGATTTAAAGCACCATTTTTGAAGCGTGTGCATGCGTGAACGTGCTCTAATACGCAAAAACAAGCCTATGATTGAATCTGGAAATAAAGCAAAATTACTGAGAAAAATTAGAAATAGTCCTCAGATGCCATGCTCGTAATTTATAGCAAAACATCTAGCATTAATTCGATCTCAAAAAATCTTAATTGAAAGAAGTTATTACTCCACCACCTGTGATGTTATTAACCAGCTTGGTTGAATGACCAATTTGCAACAATGCATGGTAGTAAAGCAGCGAGTAACGTCGTTGCACGCGACATGACATCATGACTTTTGCGTAAACATACACTCCACTTTCAAGTTAAGTGGCGTGTTTTCTATACGCATTTTGAGCTATCTGCGTGTATGCGTATGTCTACGCTGTTAAATGTCCGAGTGATTCCGCGTGTATGTACACGCCGGGAAATATCCGAGCGAAATGAAGCAAAATGTAGATCTACATCTGAGGAGCGATATTTTTGGATGGTAGGGGAAGACTCATAAATGGTATTAACCCCAGTGACGGGTAGCTTTAGTGACGGGGTTGGGGTAGGTCATATATTTATACAGTAATGTAACGTTAAGTCAACGGCGTTCATAAACACGCTGAAAAGCGTTTATGCGTGTTAAAAGCACGCCAAAAATGGAAATACGAATTGGCGTGTCATACATACGCCATTTCATGAGATCAGTCTGCTGTACAGAAAGCGCACTCTAAAGCGTTACTGACAGACTGGGAAGAAAGGTGCTGCAACAATGTACAAAACATGAAGAAAAAAATTCTGAACATTCAAGCTTGAAAGCCTATTCTTGTAGACTCCAAAACCAAAATAAAGACTTTGGAGCCACAGAATAAAAACCTGAGCATTGTTCCTCTCACTGAGGGTTTCTGCCTTTGTAGAAGTCACCTGTGAGGCTTCATCCCTGTTAGTAAGCTGCGGATGCAGGCTGGAGGCTCCTCAGGTTTTGGAACAGAGCTTCAGTGTGTGCCAGTGTTTTAAGAGGAATGTTTAAGACAAATAACAGTGAATGATAGTCTGAAGGCTCAAGTCAGTTCCACTACTGCCAGAGAGCCAGCGAAGACTGACTGACTGTACAAACTGCAAGAAACAGAGCCTCCATTCACCGGTTAGCACGACATGACAGGCTGTGTCTGCTGAACATGGCTGTGCAAACACACGCTTGCTCAAGAAAACGTCCAGTTGGTTTTCAGCAAAGCCAGTAAAGTCCCCATCAGCAGAGTGTTTATCTGATCTCAGTTCAGAGGCCCCAAACAGGCCTGACTGTGGACCATCTCCGTAGCCATGATGAGAGACATACGCCTGGATCCTGTGTCCATCCTCAGAGTGGCTAATCCATCTATCATGTCCGTCGCTGATAACCTCTTCCATGTTTGGCCTCTCATGTCACCGCTGCTTTGTGCACTTATCTGCACCATAATGTTAGCTTGTGCGGGATCAGAGAGTAGTAATAGCGTAACAGCGACAGGGCAGAATTGTCTCATGTCGCGTATGTTGGGTGGTTGCCCTGGGTCATTGACATGACATCATTTTTTTGTCCTATTCATTTATATTAAAAAAAAAATGCTAAAATCTCATACAATGCTTTTCTAGGATGTAAAAAAGTACCAGTGTATTGTACTGTTCAATTAAAACGCTTTCTAGGCGAAATTAATTAAAATAAAATATAAATAATAGATAAAAAAAATAAAAAAGACTATATGTCTGATTTACAAAGGATGAATTGAGTTTTTAAGCTTTCAAATGAACTAAATGAAATGTTGCCTTTGCATCTAACTTTAAATAATAAAACAAATACAAGTTGAAGCATTAAAATGACTAAAACTGAATTCAAACAATAAAAACGAATCAAAATGACAAAAGTAGGCCACATAACAAAATTATAACATTATTAAAAGGAAAAATCAAATCTATTCAAAATATGAATAAACAGTAGTATATATAATAGTTTTATATATAATATAAAAGTAAATAATAAAATAATAAATAATATAAATTAACACTCCTGTTGTCATAATGAACAAAAAAAAATGATTGAAAGAATTAGATTAAAACAGTTTGTCATAGTTCTGGTTATAAAATATTGCTTGATGTGACTTCCCAAAATAGTTATGAATTAATATTAATATAAAAGTTATTTTTCAAAACGCTGTTAAAAACATGTACTGATGTTTTTTATTATTTTTTTTTTTTTACTTTGTCATATTTGAGACGGTAAAGTTTTAAAGACACTTCTTGAAAAAGATATGCAAGTTTTTCACAACTACAAGAAAAAACAAAACAAAATTTTAAAAGATGTCTTTTTCATTGACCCGTGCATCTGTCCTGATGTCCACTGTGGGAAACGTGCAGTTCTGACTCTGAGTGGGAAAACCTGCGACTGTGCTGCAGAGCTCCACATTTGTGTATTCAGTCATGCAGCTGTCTTGCACGAAAACAGAAAAGACAAAGTAAGAGAAAGAAAAGTGAGTGAGTAAGAAAGAGAAATTGCAGTGTATGAAAGCTATAGTTGACCCCCCTGATCTGAGTTTGTTGTGATTATGATCGCTCACACTTCTGTCTTTTGTGCCTTTTCCATCATGGCCACCGAACCAGAGACGTTTTGCTTAACAAACACAGGCTTCTACAACATGATGCACACATACACTATATCCACACAGAAATTAGTAACATTGCACACACACACTAGATCTTCTTTTTTTTTTTTTTCAAACTGTCCTAAGACAACCGGCTCCGGGTAACATTTGCTTCACAGCTGTGTGGGCCCATATGGGATGGCAGGAAATTCAGTGGCTGTCAGCGTGACGTGCAACGAAAGTTTTCCAAGCACTTCAGAGGATGAGCTAAACTACCCCCTCCCCCCTTCCCCGTCTCCCACCCCTCTAGAATGTATGTATGGAGTCCAGCAGCAAGTGGTTCTCATTAACCGTGTCATCTTCTTAACAAATTGCTACGTTGCTCTCACAGCTGGGGCTGTGCTAGGGACTTATTATGTTATTTACCGCATGTAGTGCTCATTTTTGGCTGAATTAGAATAGGTTGAACTGTTTCTGAAAGTTTTCCCTATTTTATTGTTTAGTCATTGCACATTTTAAATGTATTTTTTTTACATATCTATCTATCTATCTATCTATCTATCTATCTATCTATCTATCTATCTATCTATCTATCTATCTAGACTCTAAAAAAAGGTTCTTCAGCGGTTCTTTGCGGTGGTCATCAGTGTTGGGAGTAGAGGATGACATTTTTTCGGGAATCCCACGGGTCCCGGGATTCCCGTGGGATTCCCGCAGGATGGGAGTCATCTTTGCAATTAATCACGGGATTTGGACGGTACAGGATAAATAGTTAACAGGAGCAGACGGGAGCGGGAATCAACGACCAAAAAAAAAAAGAAAAAAGTAAATGCACCATTTTTTAGTTTCGTTTTAATACGCCTAGAATGTAACGCAATTAAAAAAATAACTACACGACCCAGCCGTTCCAGAAGCCATCGGTGCTTTTTGTCACGGCTTACCGCCGGAATTCAAAGAGCAGTGATGGAGGGAGCTAACAGCCGCGGAGAAGTCGATGTGGCAAAAAAAAAAAAAAAAAAAAGATTTAAAGCGCAAAGTCAGAAGTAATGACATGTCTATTAAGTTCACAGAACTGGTTGGAAAGTCTGAAATATTAATTAAGTTTATGAGAGAATGTGACGGTGATCGCACGATGTACGTCTTGTGTAAATGGAATCGTTTTGATAAATCAGATAGATATCCGATCTGAGAAAACGCATGAAGTGGCCAGGTGTAAACAGCCCCTTAGTCAAGTAAGCAAGCGATTCAGGGACGAGCGGTCTGAAGAGGCACACTTGCAAGGCAAATTTAGGAAAGAATTATGTTGCAGCCTACACAGCAACATATAACTAACATTGACTCATTATACAAGAGCATAATTGATGAAAATCGTTAACATGTAATTAAAAAAAACTATAAATGTAAACTATAAATTTATTGTTTACTCAACAATAAATTAGTAAAATGCAGCTTTATGTGCTGTTTGGGTTTATTAAACTATTGTAGACATGTGAACTATAGACTACTGTTTTTCTTTTATTTGCTGTCTTCCATTTCCTGGAAAATCTAGAAACAGGAGCTCAGCAGCTGGTCTAAAACAGGATGGCTTGGAGAGGATGCAGATTTAATCAAATTATATGTGTTAATTAAACACTAATTGGAGAAAAAAAAAATATATAGGGGCGGTACAAGAGCGGAGTCAGTTTAAACAGGAGCGGGATGGGAGTGGGAGTCAATTTACCAGGAGTGGGATGGGATGGGAATATTTTTTAAACTTGGTCTGGGAGTGGGACGGGACAAGATTTCTTTCTATGGGAGTGGGACGGGACAGGAGTGAAAATCCACTCCCGTGTCATCCTCTAGTTGGGAGTAACACATTACAAAAGTAATACATTACAGTAACATATTACTTTTTGCTGTAACGCAGTAGTGTAAGGCATTACTAATCAATTTTCAGTAATATTTTACTCGTTACATGTTCAGTGAGGCTTGTATTACAGTTGTATTACAGTGTATTGTCTGCTTTTACTTCTTAAAGGCAACAGACTATGTGAAAGTTTTAAAGCAGTCTTTTAGTGCCGGTTCAGAGCGGTCGTGTCTGTAACATTGTTTTTTCCTCATAAACACGAACACGAAAACTAAAATAAAATGAATATTTTAAGTTCTATGGAGACTGGAGAGCCAACCCTTCCTCATCCGATATGCGCAGTGTAATTAACAGAATTACAAAAGATATACTTTGCCTCCTATTTTTTTTGTCACGCATGAATGTGTTTCTTTTCCCTAATATTAAAAATAAAACATAGACTGATATTTGTCTAATGTCTGGAGTTCTTTAAGGAAGTAGCCTATATACGTTTCAATACATGTATTTTCGGAGAATTTTTTTTTTCAAGTTTTGACTGCAAATGTCATGTCCATAATGCTGGACTTCAATTTTAAATAATTTATCCTCAACTAGTTTTGTGGTGTAGGTCTACGTATTTTATAATGTTAACTTCAAATAATACTAATAGCCTAATTTAAAGATAAGGCAGCATTGGATATGGACGGTAAGGAGAATAACGCTGGGAGTTGGAAGAGGTGTGTTGCGATTCTGTAGGTTTGTGGATCTGAGTCGTGTGGCGAATCGCGATTTCGGTTTCATATTGCTTATCGTTACAGCCCAAAAGTTAAGTTCTACTTAGTTATTTTGGTGAAAGTAACTCAAAAGTAATACATGAGTAATGTAACGCATTACAATTCTGGGACAGTAATATTGTAAGGTAACGAATTACTTTTAAATAACAGTAACAAGTAATACCTAATGTTTTACAGTTTGGAAGTAACTTGCACAACACTGGTGGTCATGGTGCTATATAGCACCACTTCCATTTAAAGAACCAGTTAAGCCCAGTTTGGTTCTTCAGTGGTTCTTCAGTGGTTCTCTGGGGTGGTTAACATGCTCTATGGCACCTCTTATGGTTCTACATAGCACCATATGACAAAGTTAAAGTGGTTCCCCTATGATTACAAGCCAATGAACCACTTTTAGTGCTATTTAGCACCATTTTTTCTATGTATTTCATTTTTTCTATGCACTTTTTTTGAGTCTGTCTATCTATCTATCTATCTATCTATCTATCTATCTAATTTATTCTTTTGATGGCATATATATATATATATATATATATATATATATATAATTTAATTAATAATTAATGTGTTAATATGTTGTCAATTGTTAGTTCATGATATCTAAAACTTTTATTAAAAGTTTTACTATGGTAAAGAATAATGCGTTCAAAAATTTCGCACATAGAACAACTTGATTTGCTCCTCGTGAATTAATGAACTTGTAAATTAAAGCTGAGCTGTTTTACAGCGCATTGAGCAAACATTGAATTCCATCTCTTTCTGTCTGTAATTGAATATCATTCCCTCTACTTACTTTTCAATGTAATTATGAGTCTGTCATAATTGGAAATCTGGAAAATCTCACAAAGAGAATATGTATTTTCTGTGACTGAAGGGTGAGGTGTGACATGAAACATCTGTCCAGCTGTGAGCCTGACAAGGAAAATAAGCATGAAAGAGAGCTGAAACTCTAGGGGAAAAAAATATCAAAAATCCACACCTTTATGGAGAGGCGTTTTTGTTTCCAAAGCCACCCTGCATTAACAGCTTTCATCTGGTTTTCCTTGGCAGCCAAGGACTGAAATTTATCCAGCAGGAATTACGGTATAAATTGTTCCTCAGACAGAAGAAATGAACTGACTGCACCTGGCCTGACACAGCTGTTTTGCACATAGCACTAGATCAGCCTTTCTCAAACTTTTTTCAATCAGGGCACCTTTCAAAAGTGCATAAAATCTCAAGGCACCCCAGTGTAAAATGTAATTTAAAAACACTGCATAACCCAAATTTAAATGCAAATGTCTTGTTTAGTTAGACAGAACAGTAATGAACAGAGCATAATATGAACTGTAAATAACAATAATAATAAAAACTTTATAGCACCTTTAAAAACACAGGTTTGCAAAGTAATTCACAAAATAATTAATCAGAGACACAAATGCCATAAAACCGTAAGAGGTGGACCGCCCAATACAAGAACCCAATAACAAATCCAGACGAGGAGAACTCAAATGAAGTGCAGGATGCAGATAAAATAAAATAAAAATCCCCGGCTCTTGTGGGGATTTTCTTTTCAAAAAACGATCCATAATGCTGTAACTAAAGTGGCCTAAATTCATATTCATATATTCATCAATATTTTTACGTTTCTGTCAGTCTGAGGTGTTGCTATAACGCGTTGCTATGGATTGCGTCACTTGCGTCAAGTTGTGTGTGTCTTGCTTCGGTCTTGTGAGACGGATTTTTTTATGATTAATTTTATATGTTTATCTAAAATGAATTTACAATTTTATTAATATGTTCATATGTTTAAAAAGAAGAATGTAAATTCAAATATATTTATATATGAAATGTCAGCTGTTTTTTTTTCTGGGTTTTTTTTTTCACATTTTTTTTAGCCTACGTAATTTTTTGGCGGCACCCCTGACACAGCTAGGGGGCACCCCAGTGTGCCGCGGCACCCACTTTGAGAAAGGCTGCACTAGATCAATAGACATCCAATTGTTCATCACCATGCTCTTGAGAGCAAATACAACAAGTGAGTCTGTTATAATCAAGGAATGACCATGTCAGCAAAAAACAACAACCATGTGGTCCACCCAACAAGGTTTTTGCCACAAAAATGACCACGTGGGCTGCAGTTAAGCCGTACAATCAGCATTACTGCACTAAATATTTTTTTTCTACAAATTTTGTAAAGTAAATACTAACACTGTAAGAAAAGAAAAATCCATATTAAAGGCATTGCAAAGCCATTATTCATTAAGTTTACGGACTTAAATTTCCTAAGGGTTATTTCACCCAAAAATGTCATCATTCACAAACCCTCATGTCATTCCAAAATAGAGCCAGACCGATATATCGGCAAGCCAATATTATCGGCCGATATTAGGCATTTTCCAAACTATCGGTATCGGCTGTTATAATGGCCGATAAATGAATATTTAAAAACTAAAATTAAAACAGACAAAAGTCTCTTGAACCATGTAATGAGTGTTGGAGTTGTATAGCTTGTCCACCAGAGGGCACTCTACACCGTCCCTGTTGGCAACACTCGTTGAGTTGGTCACGAGATATAAATTGTTTGAATAACAATTAAAAGAACATCCCCATCAGTTCTCTTAACTCAAATAAGCATGATAAAATTTGTGACTATCATGTCCAGTTTTGCTGCTGTTAAATAAGCCGAGAGTGAAGCGGAATTAGCTAGTAATAGTTACGTTACGTTGTTACAGTGTAGTTGACTGACTGTCCTTTTAACTTTTGACAATGTGACTGAAGTATTTCTTTAATAGCGCGTGACAGTTATAGCAATGAGACGCATCATCTCTCCTTGGCCTGTTATATTGAAAATGTATGTTTTACAATTTGCAGTATGACGTTATCCATTGCTAAATTATAGCAGCGCTGTTCGTTGTTCAAGTGATGGCTCAAACGTCTTTATCAGTAAAGTTCAGCACTAGCAAATTCAGTGACACTTTTAATGCAATACATTACTGCTAAAGTTGATAGTATTTCTTTGTTACTGAAATAAAGTCTAAAATATAGCTTGAGTGATCCATGTCTGCCATGTCCTTTATCAGTAGGCTATGCAATGAACACTGATCGAATGCGTTATTCTCTACATTTCATTTCGACTTTTTTTCTCGAAACACAACTTTATTCTCGAAATTGAATGAGTTTATTCTCAAGATTGTATTTCGGCTTTTTTTCTAGAAATTTAACGAGATTTTTCTCGAAACACAACTTTATTCTCAATATTTAATGAGTTTATTCGCAAGATTGTAATACGAATTTTTTCTCGAAATTTAACGAGTTTCTCGAAACACAATGACTTTTTTCTCAAAATTTAACGAGTTTAATCTCGCATTATAATGACTTTAATCTCGAGATGGTTTTGTTTTTTTATTATTACTTGGCCCTAATCCTCTTCCGTTCTTAACCACTCAAAATTCATCCTGCGAAAACCGTTTTGAAATTGCACATTGCCTTACCAAAACGGGCCAAAATTTTGTGATATCAACTATGTGTTGATAGGTTAAAAGTTTTTTTGTTTGGCATCTGAACATGGTAAATAAAACTATTAAGTTGCAGATGGTATTTTACACTGGGTGTGAACAAGCTCTCTGAGCATTGTTTCATCTAAAAAAAATAAAAAATCAGACTTGTTGAGAATTGACCTTAAATGAGGTTGTACATCTATCAAAAAGTCACTATGGAGTTTTTTCCAATAGAGCAGAAGGACGACTGCTGCCCCACATGCAGATGGAGCGCTTCCAGTGTCAGACATTCCATGAGCAGCTTGTAATATTTCCAACACTGGCTCAGTCATATTCTGACGGTCTTGCACACAGCTGCAGAGCGCTACAGTAATACTGCCTTGAGGATGTGAGCACATTACAAAATGGGGCCCATTATGGTGAGAGAAAATATAGCAAATCAAAACTGAATAAATTACAAATTAAAAGTTGCAGCACAAAACCCAGGGCAGCACGAGAGAAACAGCTGAAGTCTGCAAAAGTTCCACTAATGCGAATTATCATTAGGGTGCATACAATGTTAGAGAAGTTTTGGTTTTATTCAGAGAAAAATGCTTAATCAGCTTTTAATAGTTCTCTGGCCATGATTATATTGTTTTCCTTTATTCAAGTACTATAATAATACAGTATTCTCATAGTAGATAGTACATTACGACATTACATTTACTGTAAAAGCCAATAGGGATATTATTGTGTGAATGGGCTTTTGTACACAATATATAAGCAAGGCTTCACCACAGTTTGTTTGGATGAGACTGCTGCATACACAAGTTATGGTCATCTTTTTAGCAATTATCAAACACCTACTTCTATAACAATGCAAAGTTACACACTACGCAGTGCCCTTGGCGAGGATTTGCAAGTAAATTGAGTCCATTTATATATGCCTGCAGACAAAAAACTCTCACGGTTTGAATCCACTTCTAAATGCGGTATCTGTTTGATGTCCTTCTCTAGTACTACACCTGTGGATTAAATCTGAGAGCATGTCACCTCTGCTACATGGCTTCAAGGGCACCTAATAAAGTCAACATGTGGCTTGCGACATCAATAGAGCTTTAAACACAACAAGGAGATTGGTGTGTTCGACTTGAAGCGGCGCTGAAACAAAACCATGTTGACGGCAAGCCTGCAAACTAGCCGGAAAAACAGCCCATTCTCACTCCCAAGGCGTCACCTAACTGACGCCTTGGGAAGCATTTGACCATGCTTCAATATCTGACGCTTTAGGCGCCCTTTAGCGTCAGTTAGATGACGCCCTAGGATCGCGTGTACCCTACCCCCACCCCATACCTAAACCTAACCGCGTCCTCTAACTGACGCTTTCCTTTAGCGTCAGTTAGATGACGCCGTAGGATCGCGTCATGTAAGTGACGCTAAAGGGCGCCTAAAACGTCAAATATTGAAGCATGGTCAAAGGTGACGCCTTGGGGTGAGAATGTGTTGGGAAAAAGCATAATGCCTGCCAATGCTGCAGTACGCAGAGGAGACAAGAAGCTGTTTTTTAAAATGGATGTCAATAATGAGGCTTAACTAGACATAATAAACCGCTTTTACGAGGAAATAGCTTATCATTTAATACATCGACAGCAAATCGGCTAATCTTCAACATGCTTTCCCTTAAACTTTCAGTTTGTATTCATCCATTTTGTGTTTACACTAAAAAAAAATGCTGTTTTGTAAGAGAAGCCACGGACAATTGGGCGACAGGTATATGATTGAGTTTATGACACTTCTTATTCGTTTCTATGGCATCCGGAAACAGTGATTGGCTGTTGCAAACTCTGAACGAAATTGGTGTCAAGGCTGTAATGTTGGTAAGTTATGCTTTCTCCAATGGTAGAGCGATGAACCCTCTTATCTTACAATAATAAGAACATCTCTGGCAGGTGTATGACATGAAAGTATTACAAGAGTGATTAAAGAGCAGATTCTGTTCTGATAGCCGCATTCGACCACATGAGCGTTTACTCTACGAAAACAATCCGGTCAAAAGCGTTTAACTCTACCAAACCGTGACTTCAAGTACTAAAGAGTCATTTTGTACAGTTATTCCCCTACAAGCTAAATTATACAAAGAGTGCTGTGTCTGGATATCAGAATGCTGCTCAGCCAATCAGATTCGAGGACCTGAACGAACTGTTGTATAATCAAAATTACATTAGTTTAAAAAATGTTATTAGTTCCAGAGCATTATCTACATTGGTCACAAAGAATACTCTATGGACATGTGCAGCACAGATTGACTGCTTTATTCCATATACCATGCCTGAGCAGCTTTTGCTGGAACCAGCCCCAGCTTTCCAGAACCCAAGGCCTCTTAGAGGAATGTAAAACAGGTGCCATGCCATTGGTTCCCCCCACTGTGGGGGAGTCAGAAAAACTCCCACCCACACAGGAGCCCGGATTTGACTGACGGCACATCACATTCTTCGGCCAGCTGTGTCTTCTGCTGATTTTCCATACAAAAATTCCCAAGAGACACTGAGAAGGAGATGCTCACCATCACCCGAAAGAGTAAAACACGTCTGATCTCACACACACACACACGACTGTAAGCTTTGCTGTGGTTTTCTTCTCTTCACACCTTACTTATTGCATTTTAAAGCTTATTCAGGTCTTTTATTCAGACATATATTGCAATGCACCATCCTATTAATGGCAGAAAATTTTGCCAAGAATGCATCGTCGCTAAAGAAATCATACTACCTATTTCTCCCCTTGATCCATGTGCGTTTCCTCACAGTTCTCTTTCCTCTGGTATGCCCTAAGCCATGTAGGAGACTTCTGGCAGGGGATTTAAAGAGTTGAACTGCTATTTGAATCAGCACCAAAGCCTCAGAGATTACCATAATTCCTCTTGGAATAAAACTGCCAACTACATGCTTGTGTGTCTGATGATAGGACCTTCGTTCTGACTCTCGTTGATTCTCATGTCTAGCCTACATAAGCATATTGGTAACTAAATCAAAGCACCAAACAAATTGCGTGTTGGGGTTATTGTGTTAGAGTGTGTGCACATATTTCTACAGGATTTAGATTTAAAGCAGTGTTTCTTAACCTTTTTGACTCATTGGCCCTGTGTTATCTAACATTATTCGAAGGCCCACACATATAGATCAAGAAATGCTTCATACTGTCAGAAGCTATTCAACACACAACACACCGTGGTCTCTACTAGAATCCAAGGGCGAGATACTGTATGCCGTGTCATATTTTCTTGTCTTTCAACCATGTCTACTACACTGGACGTGACGGCCATGTCGCAACAGCTTGAGGCTGTTTACTGGACACAACAAGGCTAACATTGCAAATCCATTTGTCCTTTGTGACAGAAGTCAAACAGGGCAGCCGTTCTCATCCCAAGGCGTCATATGACGCTTTTGACATTTCGTCTCTACATCCAACAGACATGGCACCCTTCAGCGTCAATATGGGACGCAGATATGTATGGGCCAGAAGGCGCCTCCTAGTGGTGTAACTCTAACCCTACCCCAGACCTAAACCTACCCATAACCGAACAAAGCTCTGTGTGTGTTAGTGTAGCGCATCCAGTGTAGACAGCATCAATGATTATAATGGGTTGTTTACGTCGCTACAAGTAGTGACGCTACTAGTTTAACTACATTTCTCAGTAGCATGGTGGTGGCGTCGCTGTTTTCTGAATCAAATAGCTTTTCAGTAGGGAAGCTCTTCTTTTGATCAAGTACTGCAGTAATGTCCTACGCTATCTCACGACCAATTCGTACGAATTCGTACGAGTGATTCAAAAGTGGCTAATTCATACTAACTCATACGACCTCACCCGTACGAATTCGTACGATTTGTCTAAACCCACGTGATGGTTATGTTTAGGGGTGGGGTCAGGGGTAGGTCATTGATACGAATTCATACGAATTGACTAATTCGTAAAATATGCACGATTTAGCAAAATCGTACTAATTCGTACGAGTGAGGACGTACGAATTAGCCACCTCGTAAAATTCGTACGAATTCCCGTGAGATCGGGTTGTAATGTCCACACAAGCTACATTTTCCCAAGCATTTTCAAAAGCTCAAGTTAAAAATGGAAATGCAACTGCTAAGTATCACTGATGCATAAAGACTATTTAAAAAGGAATCATGCATGTTCTGCGTCTCAGTGAATGAATGGCTCAGACGTGCGGATTCATTTACCACACACACACACAACACACACTGAAGCACGCTAGCAATGTTTTCAGCCTATATGAGGACATTAATGCATGAACTTCATCTACACAGCTGCTCTGAGAGTCACTTTAGCAGCATTTTAGCTTGATTTGAGAAAAACTATTGTCATATCAAACCTTTGAAGAAAGTTTTGCTTAAATCATTAGGATTTCATTTTAAATAAATCGGTCAGGGCTACGTCCACATTAATCCGGATACATTTCACGCTACTTCATGAGATCAGTCTGGAAAACGGGGTTTTCGTTTAAAAACGCTCTCCGTCCACACTAGCGCTTTCAGGCGTTTTCCGATTCAGCGTGGTTGAGAAACTTCTAAATTCACTTTACTGCGCATGCGTGAAACTTCACAAAAGCTTACTGAGATGATACAGATGGAATTTTATTTAGCAAAATATCTCACCATTACTTTGTCCAGGTCGCATTCAGTCACCATATGTTTGGTCTAAAACGCAACTGCTCTCCTGTTTTGCCACAGGACAGCATGTGAGTACATTATCTGTCATCATTGCAGTGCTATGAAGAATAACACATATTAAGTAACATAGAAAGTAACATATTTTAGCAATAGTGTAAAAATGAATAACACATAACAAGCACAATACCGATAAACATGAATATGTATTGGTACTACATGGATCACATGACTAAACTTACGTCATCGTTTTGAAATACCTCTGGTTTCACTGTCTACACTACAACGCGAAAACGGCGTTTTCAAATTTATCCACTTTGGAGAGCGTTTTCCAAACAATACGTTTTGTTGACTTAAAACGGCGTCTCAGGCCAAAACGGAGAGAAAAATATACGTTTTCAAACGAAAATGTATTAGTGTGGACATGGCCCAAATCATGAAAAAAAAATAGTATCCTTAAATTGTAATTTATTTAAAAATTTTAATAAATTATTGTTAAATTGTATACGTTTCATGATTTCAATTAATTACACATGTATTTGATTACTAAAATTTTATTTAACCATTAAAATGATAGTCCAGAAAAAATTAAAACAGAATAAAACGAATGTGGGGAAAATGAAACGGATTTCATAGGGCTTTACAAACCAGCTTTTTGGTGCAAGCGGATGAGTATCAGGGGCTTTTAAACTTCAAATAATAATAATAAATAAATAAATAAATAAAGCACCATAAAAATAATCCATATGACCAGTGCTCTATAACTGTTCTTGATATCATATGATAATTTTTTGTGCAGAAATGTAAGATGTTTATGACAAAATTAAAGACAACACAATGGTGACCATTCACATTCATTGCATTACAAATAGCAGCTTGGGCATTCTGATAAATATATCCTTTTGTGTTTCAATCACTGTGAGGGAGAGTAAAAGATGTCAAGATTTGTATTTTTAGGTGAAGTATTCAATTTTAACCGGATCTAAAATGTAATAAAAAATGTAAATATGAAAAAGCATTTTGAACTTAAAATTATTTTCTTATGTCAATATGTAATGCAGTATCTCATATTCTTATGAAACACCATGAATGTCATATTATAAACAAACAACAAAAAAAAAAACCTCATGGAATCTCAAACATAATATAATTTCAACAAATCATCCATGTTCAGTCACACACAACATGAAGACTATTATTTATTTTGTTGCCTACAAAGAGATACCGCAGAGGATCACGCTCTTGTTTTGATGTCTCTCACCCTGCCACCTTTCCTGCAATGAAATTGCCCCAGATCTCCAAGCCCATCGCCTCACGACCCAACCTGCTGCTGTGCAACAATGCTCATATTCACAGCCTTCAGACAGCAAATTGCTTCTCTCATTCCTCACCACGCCCTGTGCTCTCAGCCACCTGCAAAACGACCCTGCTGGAAATTTCACTACAAATTACTCTCACTCCCACAGGGAGAAGAAAACCCCCTATTCTCTCCAGCAACTGTCGTAAGCTTGCTGAAACAAACACACACATATACTGTACATGCATAGTAAGTTACAATAAATCAGCACCTGGATTAAAGCTATAACATATGCACAATGAGCTTTGGGTGCTTAACATAATACACGTTATGTATGTGTATATTATGTTTATATAACCTATACGTACACATTTCCATAAACCAAGCCTGAAATTGCTGTGTGCAAGAAAGTTTCAAGGGACAAATGAAAGCAATACATAAGGTGTGTGCTGTACTGTAAATAGCAATCAACTGCATTATTTTATTTTATCTGCAATTTTAGGATAAGGCTGCCCTCTGGTGGGCATCACACACAATACCGTCAAACCAGCTCATTTATTAGCAGGCAAATGAGTTTGAGGTGAAACTGCCAGGAAGATGAGTGTTGAAAGCTCTTTGGAAAAAGGATTAAGGCTGTTTTGTGGCATTCTGCCAACCGCACAAGTGAGGAAAGTTTTTAAAGCCACAGAGCTTGAATCTCTTCACTGTTTTTTTACTCAATGCATGCTTCAGATTGATTGACATGATCGACCATTAGAAAACAAAGCACAACACACACAAATGGCTAGGCCTACTTGATTCTATTTCAGACCCTTCAAAACAAGATTCCTTGTATATTGGTGTGCATTATCTACGCCAATCAGACATTCTATCTAAACTTTAAAAATGTAGGTTTGTTTGAGAAAAACAAAAACAAAACAGTTTTCTTCAACAAAATGCATTTTTTTTAGTGATCTAAAGAATCTTTTTCCTCTAGAAAGAGGATTTTTGGATATTAAAGAGCCTCCATTAAACCATACACCCCCCAAAAAATATTTTTAAGAGTGTAAGCATGTTTTTAATAGATTTATAGATTCTTTCAGGACTGTGAAACACTCAGAATACACACAAAGGGAGATTCTCAGCCTTTTCAATTATTGCAAGTCTGTCTGTATTATACTGTAAATCTATCAAGGATTCAAAAATTGAGATAATATTCACATCAGACAGATCACATCAGAACTTGCTCCGGGAGTGTTAAGGTTTGCGTAATAACTGCGGTTTGGGTTTGCAGACAAAGAAAGGGGTGGTCCTCTCGGGCCATGTCTGTGCTGCTGCCGCCGAGACACAGACGGAGAGAAGGCACGGGGCCAAAGTTGTGGGGCCTGGAGCAGGATCACAGCAGCGCCTTTTTCTGTGAGATCAAGCTTTCAGGTTCACATGGGACTGAGTCTAAACAGCTGTTGAGCAAACGCTAACAATTCCATTTTTTCCTTCCTGTTCTTTTGATTTTTAACGCAATAAACGCAAACCCTTGTTGACTGTTTCACTATGGATACTTTATTAAAAGTAGCACATTTGAACTATTAAAAAAATATTCATTCGAATTTTATATTTCAATTTTATTTCGTATTTGATATACCAACCTGAAGTCTTCTATTGATATGAAGAAAAACAGAATTGATATGAACAAAAACAAAAAACAACAATCTGGAAAAAAACATTCGAAAACTTTTGGGACATTTCATAAATTAATTTGAAAATCATTAAAAATCTTGCTTGAAAAAAAAACATTTTCTGAAATAAAAACTAATTTAAAAGACTTTAATTGTGTTTTTAGTAGCTGCTATGGGAACTTTTTTCTATTAACTTGATGTAGGCTACTAAAATAAACTAATAAAATTTAAAACAAAATATTAAGATAAAAAGAAACTACATCTCAATAATATTAATGGTTCAGGCTAATGTGGAAAGAGAAAGAAATCAGGAAAATGAAAGAAGACTTGGAATATATAAGTGCAAAAAGATTGGAAACACATGTACAGAAAAATCACTGCTGTGGGCACTGGGCAGAGAGTTCCTCGGGGGCTCAAATGTAAAAAAGGGACACATGTGTATATATATATATATATATATATATATATATATATATATATATATATATATATATATATATGCTTAATAAATTATATTAAAAATTATATTTAAAAAAAATATATTTAAAAAAAAACATTGATCAAATATATGCAGGCTTGAGTGCGACTTCTTTGTTTGTGCAAATTTTTGACCAATACTGTGTAGCCCTACTATATACTATTCCTGCAAAATTATCAAATATTTTCAAATAATATAAAGTCACCATTTGACGTGTTGTTGTCAGCCTACATTTCACATTATAGACTTCACATTGTCCAATGAAATTTGAACTTCTTGTGCCAGATGACGATTGGTCGGACAAACAGGCTTCAATGAATTATGTCATATTTTAAAATATGTGGATTTTAAATTGAATCGACACACAACCTATTATTTAAAAAAAAAGTTTACAAATTGTTTGGTTTATTTATTTTTTTTTTCTCACTGAAAGAACCATATTTGGCTCGAGAACATATCGGTTCCCGAACAGACTGTGGGATACCAAACGTTACGTTTACACTAGTTCATTTTCATTTTAAAAAGCATAACTTTTGCAATACGGTTATGTCTGCCGTCCACACACTACTCCGTGGTTTTAGACTCTCGAAAACGGAGACTGACCCGACGCAACGACACCTCAGATAGAAATGTAAAAAATAAACGCGAATTTAGGCTACTGTAGTTTTGTACACATTGTCATGTTAATTATAATCAAATGCCTGGGCAGAGACAATTTGTTGGTGGCCTGTTCACTGCTATAGATAAGGCCCAAACATGACCATGTTTGTTTGTTAGCCAGTTCCTCTAAAACTAGTTTAAAATATGATGGATGAATATAAAGACTACAAAAACTGTGAAATTCACTTACTGAAAGCGAAGAGAAAGTGTAAGTTTCAGTAAGTTTTCACTTACTGAAAACTCCAGAGTTGTCAGCATACGGATGAAATGAAAGTGCCGTAAATCCTTGCAAAAAAAAAAAAAAAAAAAAAAAATGTCCGTGACTCCTCACAAAAACAGCTAGGCCCATTTCTTTCGAAGCAAACTTTAAATAACCCACCCCAGAAAAAGCTTTGCCACTCAGTATAAAATATTAATGTAAGCATTAAGCAGTGTTTCTGTAAAGCATTTTAACAGCAGCGCTTTAATGTGTGAGGACATAAAAAGATTTAGCGTTAGCGTAAGGCCTACCGCGAAGCAAAATAATAGCTCGCGCTGTAGTTAAAGGAGTAGTTCACTTAAAAAAAAAAAAAAAACTTTTACTGATAATTTACTCACCCCCATGTCATCCAAGATGTATATGTCTTTCTTTCTTCAGTCGAAAAGAAATGAAGATTTTTGATTAAAACATTCCAGGATTTTCTCCATATAATGGACTTCATTGGGAACCAAACGGTTCAAGGTCCAAATGAGAGTTTCAATGCAGCTTCAAAGGGCTTTAAATGACACCAGACGATGAATAAGGGTCTTATCTAGCGAAACGATCAAAAATAAATAAAAAAGTTTATATTTCATAAGCACAATTGCTCAAGCGTTCGTGACTCTCCTGTTCAAACTCGTTCATCAAAATGAACAAATCTTTTTTCGGGTCATGACTTGAAGGGTCCTAGATAAGACGCTTATTCATCGTCTGATGTCATTTAAAGCCGTTTGAAGCTGCACTGAAACTCTCATTTGGAACTTGAATAGTTTGGTTCCCAATGAAGTCCATTATATGGAGAAAATCTTGGAATGTTTTCATCAAAAACCTTAATTTCTTTTCAACTGAAGAAAGAAAGACGTGGACATCTTGGATGACATGGGGGTGAGTAAATTATCAGCAAAAGTTACTACTCCTTTAAATTCATAAAAGATATTCTCTTATGAACCAGTTATTTTTGGTGAGTCAGAAACACTCCGCAAAACCAGTAATTGCAATTGACAAAAATGATAGCTTCTCAATACTTTATTTTTCTTTTGCAATTCTTTATTTTTGTTTGCAAAACAATTTTTTTTTTTGTGCTCAATACTTTATTTTTCTTTCAGTGAAGATTCAAGTTGGACTTGTCTGCAAAAACCACATTGTAAGATTAATTTCAGTTGGAGCACTAATCACCCACATTGGGCATTGTGACTATTTGTATTTAATTATAGTATAGATGATTGAATGCTTGTTTGCTTTGTTGTTGCCACCCCTACCAGTCCTCATGCCAACCCATAAATAATTTTCTATGCTCCAGAATAAATGTAATGCAGAACATGTTGAAGATCAGCACCCAGTCACACAAAAGAATGCTTTTGCACACAGAGACATCTCCATTGACGTACATTCCAATAGAAAGGCCTCGTCTGTCTAATCTACATTTTTAGCTGGACGCTCTGGGAGAATCTGTTTAACAATCACACTCTCTGCAACACTTTTGCTTATTTAAGCTTTCTACAAACTACTATGTGTATCCTTACATTATTCTGAGAATGACACACAAATGTAGACAAATAGTGGCAAATATAAATGCTTTTTGCCTCTAAATGTGACACATAAGTGAAAATTGGGTTTGAACAGCTTATAAGACTTCAAACACTCAAAATCCAAAAGGTGAAACATCCTACTGCTTTTCGCAGAAATAAATAATTGAAAATTGGCTCAGGCCCATTTGTTCCTCTGTGTTTACAACCCTGACCCTAAGCAACGTTAGACAAAACATTACTCGGAGGGTCACAAGGAACATTTTAAATTGTTTTCTTATTAGTAAAGGATAGAGGAACTCCACAGCTGAATTGCAGATGTTATTTGAAAACACATTTTTCTCCGTTTAACTACTAGGCTAGCATATTTTACCTTACATTTGAACCCAATACACATTTTTCTAGGACTGTCAATCGAAGATTAATCGCGATTAATCACATCTAAAATAAAAGTTTGTGTTTACATAATATATGTGGGTGCACTGTGTATACACACACACACACACACACATATATATATATATATATATATATATATATTTAAGAAAAATTATTTTTTATACAATAAATATTTATATATAATACAAATTATATATAAATCTATATACAGTATATACATGAGAATATTTTCTTAAATATATACAAGCATGTTTGTGTATTTATATATATAAAATAATTATACACAGTGCACCCACATATATTATGTAAACACAAACTTTTATTTTGGATGCAATTAATTGCAATTTATCGTTTGACAATCACTCTTTAAATCACTTTAAAATCACTCGCCCACTAGCCATCCCCATGCAATTAACATCTTTCAGAAAAATCAGATTAAAATGTTTTAATGTTGCAAGGTCAAAGGTCAAAATATGTCCATCTGCCCATGAGGTTAGCTCTTATTTTTATTGCACTTCTAATGACTGAACAAACAGTTACTAAATATACACATCCATTCTTTGGCACTGCTGGCACTATAGTGTCTTTCCATATCTAAAATATAGAATTAAAAAAAAAATAGATACAAATTTGATCAAATATGATCAATTTTATGAGCAAAGCTATGATATGTTTCATAATGACTTTTAAAGGTTTTTGCTCTTTTCTTTCTCCACAAAGAAAAACTGTTATTACGATTTCATAATTAATTTAAATAAAAGCACCAATGAAACCAATAACAACCATTTCAACGTGTAGAGTGTAAGCAGACTAACAGTTAGTTTGCAATCTCATCTGTTACATTTTCTCTTTAAATGTACCTTCATGCAAAGTAATTAAAGGGACAGTTCGCCAAAAAAAAAATCATTTGATTACCTTAATGTTGCATGCAAAATACATTGGGACAGTGTGCAATATCAGTCTTTTGAACCCAAAACTTACCTTTTTATTATGGCTCATCAATTCACTAAGCGAATCTACCATAATATTTGTGTCTAAAAAGACTTGTAGATGTAGTCTACTTGTAATACTAAGTTTATCTGCACCAAGTACCAAAGAAAATTATAGGCATCAAACCAAATGATAAGGCTACACAAAGTTTATACTTGCTTTTTCTCAAGATGGTTTCCCATTATATTCCCAGGGTTCACTGAGCTGACGCTCACCCTTGTACTGTTTGAGGTAGGCAGAGATATGTTGACCACTCCATTGTCCACTACAGATTCACCACTCTCTTGAGTTTTAAAATATACCACATAGAATATTGGTAGAACAATGCCAATGAGTAACATGGCAACTACAGCGTTCCACCACTGGATCCCCCAGTCCGCACCATAGCTGCGCAAGCGCTGGCTTCTCCATCCCCATCGTCTGGATACCCTGGAATCACCCGGAAATACCTCTTCTGAGGGGTCTGTGCTTTGGATCAGACGCTCAATGTCATTGTCTACTTCTTTAAGGTAATTGGTGAACTCCTGCACCTGAGGTCTCCCCGAGACGCTCGCGTCAGCGCTGTTTGATGATGCTGCATCGAGGGGCGGTCTTTGCTGGGGATTCCTGAGCTCAGAGTTGGCCTCGGTTAGCAGACTATGCTTCTTTACAGGGATTTTGATGGACTTCAGTGCATACATGTCCTGCTCTTGAAAAAGGTTGTTCACTCTTTTTATGTCAGCCACCTGAAACCATAGAGAACGATTATTTTTAAGGACCTAAATCATACAACATACACAATTCTGCACAATAGAAATGTTAATGAATATGAGAAGGACCTACACAATCAAACTAGATACCTTGCATCCATACTGAAGGGCCAGTTTGCTGAGATTGTCCTCATGGGAAATGTCCCGTTCTAGCAAAAGCATTTCACCCACTCTTTCTCTCTCCTGTGAGGATGAATCTCGGCTCCGTGGCCGGAGCTCCATGACATTGAGTTCCTCATCCTCAGATGACGCTTCCGGTTCTTCTTGTCTGTGTCTGAACATGTACACCTGGCCATCCACACTGGCGTGTACATCCACTGGAGCCTGGAAGGCTCCAGGGAGAGGATCTCCACGCCTCATCACTGCAACTACACATATTCCTAAAATAATTTATATGGCCTTACATTTACACTACCGCTCCATTTTTTCTCTTTTTAAAAAAAAAAAAGAAAAAGAAAGAAATTAACACTTTATTAACCAAGGATTCATTCAAATGATCAAAAGTTATAGTGAAGATATTCAGACAATCATTAGAATGATTTCTGAAGGATCATTTGACACTGAAGACTAGAGTAACGGTCTTTCTTAACAATTATTTTTTAAAATAACAATTGCAATAATTTTCCACAATACTGTTTTTACTATATTTTTTATCAAATAAATACAGCCTTTAAGTATTGCTTTATAAAAGATCAAAACATTTTTTCCAAACTTTTGAATGGTAGTATATGTGTTCTTTTTTGGACTTTTATGGCTCATAAGTTATTTTTATTATTAGAAATGTATACTTGTATTGATTTTAGCTTTTTTTCCACAAATCATTATTGGAAAAATTCCCCATCCCCATATTTTCATATAATTTAATAATACTTATACCGTTATCCCAAAACCTCAAACCAAAAAAGAGAATATCACTTGTAAATGGAATATTATTATTGCAATCAAGCATTAATTTTGTCAATTTATGCAAAAGGTGTGAAACTATTATTTAATTCTCTGTTTTAAGATACATAAAACTTAATAATGCTATAATCTGCCTTATAAATGCAAAGGTGTTGCATATTCACATTTAAAGGGTAATTTCCTGTTACTTTCAATACAAAATTATTAAACACAACACATTATTTAGATTGCTCTGGAAATGGCATTGTGGGAATGTTCATGACTGCCAGAAAATTAATGTATCCTGTGTTGCATGTATGTGTTAGAAATTGATTACTTAAAAATAAATAACCTATGTGGGGTGGGTGTGATACACGTGTTGTTAAGATTGAGATTAAACTTATTTTCTACAGGATCACAAGTTCCCATAGTTGTAGAAGAGCCATATTATTTGAATAACTTTTGCAGAGAGACAGCAGTGTGATCTGCAGTCAGTTCATCATAGCAGGCAAAGATTCATTTTATATATATAAAAAATAAAAATAAAAAATAAAAAAAAAGTTAGACACTAAACTGAGAAACATAATGCAGAATGTGAACAAAACAAAACAGTGCATCATTGTCCATAATTATACATCTAACGTTACTAAACTCAGTGGTACTATTTGTACGTCAGGAAAATCAGAGTTGATCTTTTATGTTATTATTATAATCTGTAACGTTAACTTGACCAACCACTGACACGTTACATTTAATAACATTGTCTGAAAAGTTTTCCCCCTCCCAAATTGCACAGAACACAATACAAAAATAAACAAATCAAACCTTACATTTGTTAAGAAGAAAATGGAGTATGTGTATAGTAAACACAGAGGTTTCCAAAGGTTACAAAGGTTACAGTAGCAGACACGTTTCGTTAATTTTATGGTTTCAACCTCGAAGTTAAAGTCTGATTTTCCATAATTTTCCCAGTTATTGATATGAATCTGAATAACACTCACCTTTCTAGACAAAAACAGCAACATTGTGCCGACAAAAATATCCCAAAGTGTCATTTTAGAAACTTCATACCGCAACTGAGTTTGATAGTGCTGGCGAGTGGCGAGGGATCGAGTGTTGATTGACAGCTCCCCGGGCCAATCAGCTCGTTGAAGAAGGAGAGTCATCTACGCCTTCTTTTACATAAGTGGTTGTGTGAGGCGAGCGAAACGATATTCTTTGGCAGCTAATGACATCTTTGATTCGAAATCAAAATCTCAAATCAGGCGTTTAGCCTATAATGTTTAAGTGACATAGTGGATTATCTGGATTGACAAGCGGTTTCCTAAAACTACAAACTTTCTGTCAATCTTGTAAGGTGTGGTTGAGAATACGGAGTCTCTTACTACGTGTCACGACAGGATGTTGTAATTGACAGAAGGTCAGACCTGTAGACGTAATCTAGTTGTGATACACTCTTTCTTTCTTTCTTTCTTTCTTTCTTTCTTTCTTTCTTTCTTTCTTTCTTTCTTTCTTTCTTTCTTTCATTGACTCCATGTTGAAAATTTTTACTTCAAAACATGAGGCTATTCCATGTTGAAAACATATTATAAATTTGTGAAAAACGTAGGCCTAATTACTTTCCCAGAAAGCCAAAAAGTTCAAAATAACAGCAATGCTTTGAAATATAAATATTTTGGAGCACTGTAAATGTCTACTGCTACTTTTGACACTTTATTACTTCTACATGTAGCTACACACGCGCGCACACACAGTCATAGGCTTACAGTTTAGAATGACATTATGGTGATTTAATGATGACAGATCTATCCTTCCTTTTAATAAATGAGAAGAACATATAGCTAATACATAAAAATGCGTATGACATAAATAGCTACATGCAAACCTACAGATCACCCTGTAATAAATGTGCTGGCAGTGCCTAAACTAAAGTATCTTTTCAATCAGACAGCATTTCTCAGCTTGACCTCGAGATGGCGCCAAATATCTTCAGTAGTTTCAAACCAATTTGTTCAAGGATGGTTCACAGTAATGCGTTTTAAACCTCTATTTGCCAAAGGTCCATGTCCCTCATTCACATCCTTTGTCAGAATATTCTTTTTCAGTATCAGAGGAACTTGTCCACCCCAGTCCAGGAGTCAATTACCATGGCAGTGCTATTGAGGTGCTTCAGGTAGCCTTAAAACACAGGTCAGCGCTCAGGCTCAGCGGTTTATGATGGAGGACATGAGCCTGCCGTAGTGGCCACATTCAGACACTGATGTAGGGAGCCCGGAGTCATTTGTCAGTCCTCTAGTGGGTTTCGTCTAAAGTTAACAGATCCCTCTGATCCACAAAAACATTAAGCAGCACAACTGTTTTCATTATCCTAACAATGAGAAATTATTCTTGAGCACCAAATCAGAATGATTTCTGAAGGATCATTTGACACTAAAGAGAGGGGTATATTGATGCAGGAAATTCAGATTGCATTAAGAGTATAAATTACATTTTAAAATAAATTAAAATATAAAACAGTATTATAATTATTTTATGATATTGCTGTATTTTTGATTAAATAAACTTTTTTCCCCTACATGTGACACTGAATTGAGCTGTGTAAAAAAAGTCAGATCTTTTCAAATCCAACTAAGACCAGGATAACCTGGGTGTGAACTCTCAAATCTCAATGAATTACATCACACATTACTGTGTAGGAGCAAATGTCTGTCATCATTCAATGCACATCTTACCAGACGCATTTATGATGAACGTCAAAGGTCACCGCAGCAATGTAAACAGTAGAAGAAAAACTTCAGATAATCAGAGGTAATCAGAGTGATGAGCAATTCCCAGGAAATGTATTTCAACAAGTTATGTCATTTTTACTTTTAGAAAATAAAAATAATATAGCATGCAGTTTTATCAACAGTCTCTTAGAACCAACAGTGCTAGTTTAAGTCATACTTTAGGCCTACATTTAATGAAATGGACTTTCTTATTATATAACTGCTCAAAGCCAATGACAAGCAAATATGCCATTCACGCACCATAGTACAGTTAACCTTCCCCATGCAATCCTTCCAAGAACTGGGCATATGTGCATTCTCAGTGGCAGATTACACAGACGACATGATCTGATGGGCATACAAGCTGTTATCTGGGTCAGCGCTAGTCTCCAATTTCACGCCCTGAAACATCCATCATATCTGTATTGTTTAGTGACTTTCGTTTTTTCATTGCAAAAGCAAACTGTCACCAAATTTTCTTGACCATTTCTATATGTTAGCTTGTATGTTTAGCATGTGTTTTGAAGTGTAGCATCCATGCTAACGACTGCAGTGGAGCCTGAGCTGATTGAAGCTTTGCATATTTCACTGCTTTCCACTCCTATGAACTGTTGACATTTAACTGACCTCATGATTTATATATAGCTTGTGTGAGCCATTTAAGCTTTTAAAAAATACATAAAATGATTTATATATAATATAGCCTATATAGAGCCTATGTCATGTATTGCGTTTTACCATCGACTTAGGCTACAACTAAATTCTTACAACACAACCCTTCCAAAATGAGCAATCAACTGACCTTCAGTTGACCCCACATGGTGCTGCAAAAAAATCGTAAGCACAGCACTTAACTACAGCTGACCTATTTTTATATAAATGCGCTGTGAGAATTTTAACATTTCTTTCTGACCCGAAAAACATTTTCTCACCATAAGTTTTACATCAAGTACAGTAGATGCGTCACTGATTTAAGGAAACAGATAGCAGCTGGACAATATTTTTTATCATCTTGACAACATCTTCGTCCAATGCAACAACCTCCCTGAAGGGGAAGCAGGAGCAAATGTGACAAAACAAAAATTAGCACAGAGCAGCACATCATATCATTTACATCACATTCAAATGCAGGGTGCAACTCTGAACACGGTGCAACAGAGTGGCATAACATGCTGTGTTTCTGGGCCACCGAGCAGCATGTCAAACTGACAGAGAGAACAAAAAGATGGAGAGAGACACACACACAGAGAGAGGAAGGTCAGATGCAATGTAACAATGAATAATTTGCCGATAGTATGGTTGAAGACCAACAGAATTTCAATCATGATATAGCTATACTATATGTGTCAATTATATATCTATTTACATATCTACCTACATAGGCATATGAATATATATATACTGTGTGTATGTAAATATTAGGGCTGTCAAGCGATTAATCGAGATTAATCACATCCAAAATAAAAGTTTGTGTTTACATAATGTATATAATATATATATATATATATATATATATATATATATATATATATATATATAATGTGTATAATTATTTTATATATACAAATACACACATGCCTGTATATATTTAAGAAATATTTGTATGTATATACTGTATGTAGATTTATATATGATATGTAAATAGAAATATTTTATAGATAAATAATATTTTTTTCTTTCTTAAATATAAATGCATGCATATGTATTTATATATATACAAAATAATTATACACCCACATATATTATGTAAACACAAACTTTTATTTTGGATGTGATTAATCGTTTGACAGCCCTAGTAAATATATATAATGAAACTGAAATTAACCTAGGAAACATATTACATTTTAATTTAAGTATTGCTGTCATTTACACACACACACACATACACATTAAACCCAAAATATAGATATTTAATAAATAATTTTTAATAAATATAATAAATAAATAATAATCTCCTTTTAATAAATAAGCAGAAATTGTGAAACAGATTTATTTTGACTCCAGAGCAAATAGAAAAGACACTGAGGTAAAAAAAAATTACAGACCACAACAATTTGTTTGAAATTATTAGCTTATATTATTTAATTTAGGATGTGTTTGAGTGCACATTCTTGCATTTTCATCTGATCCGTTTCCACCTCTAGATGGCAGCATAGTCCCTTTTATTTAAAATCTATTTTTCTAACATATAAAAAAACAAAAACAAATCCATTATATTAAGCTACATATATTGCAGATATTGATGCGTGTGTATACATTTGATCCACATTCTATGCCTTTTATGTATTAGGCTATCTTCTTTATATCCTATGACTAAATCGAATCTAATCTCCATAACCCTATAACAGACCTACACAATTTCAAAGATAGATTTCAGACAGCCAATTACGTAAACACTTAAAAAAATGCATGTATAGGCTTATTTATGAGGGGAAGTGTTTTTGTTTGTTTGTGCTCGCTGCAGGTCCGTGTCCCTGTTTCTGGCACAGGTGATTTGCCGATCAGCGTGAGGCCAGTCGTTTTGTCTGCGGGGGGTCATCGGAGGCAGTGTGGGGAAACAAAATTAATCCTCGTGGCTCTAGGTTATGGCAACAGGTCAGGAGTTTATTGATTAAATGTCAGCTACCCAGGTGAATGTGATTCGTAACTCTGAGGAGGCCCCTCCACACGATCTATCACATGATACCCAAAGGAAGATTAAAGGCCTTACGACAGACTAAACACTTTGAGCCCGGATGAAGGTTCTGCCGTCCATGCGTTCGTCTATCTATCCATCTGCTCCAGACTTCAAACCTCAAGTCTTCAATGTCAGAACTCATAATCCCCCAAACGGCCACCCGTTCCCTCGAGAAAGGTGCGTGTGCCATCATCATAAGAGAATTTGATTGACAAGTGCAAGGCCCAAGGTTAATGGTGTTGACACAGAAACCATTCGATGGGTTACGGGCTAGAATGAGAGTTCTGAAGATCACGCTCTCTTTGTCAAAATTAAACTCTTTGCATTTGGTCCCTGTTGAACATGTGGAGCAGGGCTGTCGGCGGGATGCGCGTCCTTAGGGTCATGGGCAAGTTATCCACTGACTCCAGCTGTCCAGAGGATGCGCCGCGAGCGGTCGCAAACTCGTATTTGGCCCCACGGCACCCACGGAGCCCCAGTTGGTCGGTCTCTTTACCCTAGAGGTAGGTTCACAGGCTATATGGACTTCGCGGTGGCTCGGAGCGCTGGGTGACACATAACCTTGCCCTGTCACCACCCTCACCAGTGTGTCGGCTGATATTAGACTGATTGACGTTGACCCGCCACTCAGGCTCTGAGGGTTTAGCGGCGCTATATAACCTCGCCCTGACTGTTCAGCAGGCCGAGGACATTGGAAGCAGGGCATCCTCAGCTGCGTCCTCTATATACTCCGAGACAGGGGCGAGCGCTTCTGCCGTTATAAGAATTACAAACGCCCGCTTTGATTTGTGGATTTTTCAGGCACGCACATTACCATATCACATGAGCGTAGCAATATTTTGTTTTTTGTCTGCTGATTGTATTATGTTAATGCGAGATGACATTCCATCTGATTCAGAGGATTTTGGAGTTGCAGAGTATGGCATGTTTCTTGCCGTCTCTCTCTCTCCAGGTTTTGTTCTCTGTCTGCTGTTCTACTTTTTTGGAACTTGTATTTTAGCTCCTTTTGACAACCCCTTACTATGCAAAAATATATTGCTAGCTTTTATAAAAACACCATATGTAGCATAGAGAAGCCTATACATGTGTAACAAAGAAAGTGTCTTACTGATGCACATTTGGAACTTAAAGGGATAGTAAGTTCCATAACATGAAATTGATTACTGGCTACAAAAAAATCACAATGCACTGCAGTTCGTAAAAAAATAAAATAAATAAATAAAAATGTTTGATACTTTTATCCAGCATATACATTATATTGATCAATAAAGACATATATTATTATTATTAATTCACTTTGAAATTAATTTTTGGTATGTTTTAGCTTACCTCAAGGGCATCCAAGATGTAGGAGTCTTTGTTTCCACAGTATTTTCAATTTTGATATTTTTCGGTCAAACCGTTGTTGTCTATCAGTCAAATACCCACTGTGAAGATCTATTTAGATATACAGGAAATCGCAGTGGAAGATGATTTCGATATATCTAAATATGTTTCGATCTTCACCGTGAAAGGTAAAACTTCCGAAATCTGTGTAAACATTGAGTGACGTACACGCGAGAGAGATCACTTTCGGAGCATGCACAGACCGAAGCGCCCATACCTTCAGATCAGTTGGACATGGCTGTGGTTACAAGAGGTAAAAACAATATAAATACTGTTCGATTTCTCACACAAACCGCTCGTTTCGTGTCTTAGGCCATCAATGTGTACTTACATTTACGAGTCATTAAATCATGTTTAATTTGGGCTTCTCTGTGCATGCTCTTTGAGGTGGACCCCATACACCTCCATTATATGACTGACAGACAACAACGGTTTGACCGAAAAATACTGTGGAAACAAAGACTCCTACATCTTGGATGCCCTTGAGGTAATATCAAAAATTAATTTCAAAGTGAACTATCCCTTTAATGTTTAGTTACTTTTCAAATAAATGCTGTTCTTACTTTCTATTCATCAAAGAATCCTGGAAAAAAATGTATCCCAGTTTCAAAATTGATAATCAAAATTGTTTGAAACGTTTCTTGAACAGCAAATTTACATATTAGAATTATTTCTGGAGTAATGATGCTGAAAATCAGCTTTTCCATCACAGGAAAAAAATACCTTTGACTTTTTGTTATTTAAAAAAAAAAAAAAAATATTCTAAATTGGAAACTATGACACTATGACTATGATATTTTTACTGTATTTTTTTAATCAAATAAATGCAGTCTTGTTTTTGACAGAAGTCTCATTTAAAAAGCATTCTGACCCCTAAACTTTGGTTATGCTACGAAAAAAAAAAAAAAAAAAAAAAAAAAACGTGTATTGTCATTGTTTTCCATACCTTAGATAATCAGCCTATATTAGACTTCTTTTAAAAATTATTCATAAAAATCTTACCAACCACAAATATGTTGAACGGTAGTGTAAAAGTAGTCCACATGATTTTTAAAGAAATACGCAAGATGTTTAATGTCCAACCTGTGTCACAAGTGCTGTTGGTGGAGTGAATAAGGACTTGGGAAATAGTGGTCTAGACTACTTTATAGGATTTTATAGTGCTTTTTTGTCCTTTTTTTGAGTTTAAACTCAATGACATTGCATGTAAAAGGTGTGACAAAAAGAAGGGTTCAAAACAACATGAAGTTAGGAAAATAACTGTGTGATTATTTAACAAATATAAGTCATTTTTAAGCAAATCACAAAGAGCGTTTTATGCTTTACATCTCAGTCTCAGCATCAAAATCAAAATCTGAACAAGTGGAAGCGCAAGGCAAGGCAGAGGTGATTTAAACATGGGTGACAGCAGAGAGAGGAAAAATGTCATTTCCAATGATATCTAAGTCTGTCTGCCATTAAAATGTGCATTGACCCGCACTGCATACAAAAATGATATCATGAACATTAACTTCCCAAGTTAATGTCGTGTGCTGCGCTGGGTGCACAGGGATGCCAGTGCACTAAGAGCATGCTTTTAATATGTTACATGCCCTCACTTCCTCTTTCCTGTGGGGATTCCTTCTGCTTTTACAGCACACTGCAAAAGTGTTTCTTTAGATTGCAAAGTTCATGCCCTTAAATAAATGCTGTGTTTAAAATAGTGATTCTCAATAGGTTTAAAGCTCTGATGTGACACTGATCTTGCTTGCGCTAAAGGTATACTGATAGGCAGTGAGCTAAGTAGTACAGTACACCCAGTATAAAGGAAGATTGAAACACCATGCATTTTATTGTGTCCAATTGTATGTTATGACATACTATAGCTGGAGGACATTGCGGTGTATAAACAAACACAATAGTTTACGCCATGTTGTTCTGTACACCGGGGAGCAAAAGAAACAGCAGATTCTTAAATTGGATATAAGCATAGTATAAACTGACTATATGTGGTTAGATGTCATGAGATGTTAGTCAAACGTATTTTATAAGGAGTATGAGTGTGTTATGAAACAGGCTAAGGAGGTAAAGTCCTCAGTTATTTAAATGTTTATATTGTTTATAACATATTTATACATGTTTATGATAATCAAATGCCTCAGTTACACTTAATGTTGTCATATTTTCCTGGTTAAATAAACATTACGTCAAAAAAGAGAAACCACATACAATTATATTTTGTATTTTTGCATTAATTATGCAGTTAATGTTCTATTTATTGAAACTAAGTATAAATCTCATCAATTTAGTTTTGTATGCATTTTTACATTTATTGCAAAGTGATATTAAACAATATATTTAATTTGTGAGCTGATGTTTAACATCAACTTATTTTCCGAAGCTACACGAAGATGTTGCCTTTAATGTCCCCAAGCTGATTGCTGCCTAAAACCCCCCACAGTCGACATGTTTTCAGGCCATTTCCAGTTTGGTTTTGACGTGACCTTAAAGTGGTGATATCTAAGTGGCTGAGTTGTTTACTTACTTTTTAATTAGTCTTCCCATTAACATCATAATGATGTTCACTCAGACAGATTTGCTCACAAAAACAAGAGGCGGGATTTATTGCACGAACCAATCTTTTGACTTTCCCCCGTTCATTCTCAATTACCCCCCACTGAACCCAGCGCACGCTTAGGGGTTCTGTTAAAACTCAATGGAGCTCAGGGGAGGCAAGAGAGACACGGCGTCCGCTGTAACATTACCTGCAGGTGTTGCTGTTGGACAGTGTCACTTTAGAAAAACAATGGATTTATACGTTGTTTTTTTTTATTTTGCATTTTGTAACATTTGCATAGTTTTATTTTTGTAATATGCATTATTTTTTCACAGCGTCACTACCCTTGCCTTCTCAAAAAAGCGTGGACAGCAAGCCAGAACTGTTTATCATGTATATACTCAAAGTTTATTTGGGCACACAAACTTGTGATGAACTCAAAAGAAGAATATTTTGAAAATGGTTGGGGTCCAAACAACTCTGTCTGGACCCTATTGACTCACAATGTATGAACAAAAACATTCTTCTTTTGAACAAAAAGTGTCTTCTTTTGTGTTACACAGAAGATTACATCTCTGAATAAGAAGAAAATTGACAACACTACTTAAAGTTTTTTTCTTCGCATTTTTCGTGTACAGAAGACAACGATGACTCGGTTACCTATTGTAACCACGGTTCTCTCTAGAAGAGGGAACGAGTATTGCGTATCTGCCGTGCTCACGCCACAAGCTTATTCTGGTGAGATTAAATTCAGATAAAACGGAGGTATTACTTATTGGTCCAAAAAACTACAACTGTAATATAGAAGGATGTCCTGTTACTTTATCCACTACAGGAAAAGACCTGGGTGTTATACTTGACCGCAACTTGTCTTTCGAAAATCATATTCATATGTTACAAGAACAGCCTTTTTCCACCTTAGAAACATTGCTAAGCTACGCTACATGCTATCTGTTTCTGATGCATTAAAGTTACCTCATGCATTCATGACTACTGCAATACTTAATTAGCTGGTTTGCATCCTCAATAAACAAGCTACAGTTAGTGCAAAATGCAGCTGCTAGAGGTCAAGAAAATATGATCATATAACACCGATTTTATCATCTCTACACTGCCCTACAAAGGCAAAGCGCAGTAACTACACATTTGGTCAAAATTGAGTTAAGACTTGTAATGGGCTTTATGACATGTGTTCTGTCTTGTGAAAACATATCTGGGTTTAAATTATGTCCCGTTTCGGAGATGCATTACCACATAATCTACCCATAACATGTTTGACTGGCTGGTATAAAAACTTTAAAGGCCTTTTTCTTCGTTTCTTTGTTTGCGTAGTTACTGAACTTAGCCTTTGTAGGGCAGTACACAGGTTACCTATTACGTTCCGTATCAATTACAAAGTACTACTACTGACCTATAAAGCCCTAAATGTTTTAGCTCCTGTGTATTTAATGGACCTTCTATCACCCTACAATCCATCACGTTCTTTAAGATCACTAAATTCAAGGCTTAGGATATCCAAGTCCACTAAAGGAGGGAGGGTGTTCTCGCTCTGGAATAGCCTTCCTGCAATTGTTCGAGGCTCAGACTCGCTGTCCAAGTTTAAAACTAGATTAAAGACGCATCTCTTTAGCCAAGCATTCACATAATGCTTACATTTTATTCTTCTGTTGAATCAGATTGAATGCATTAATATTATAAAACTTGAAGAGTCTGTAGGTTTATATATAGGTTGCATAGCATTTACAGTCATTACGTTCCTGTGTATATTGGATGAATGACCAGCCCGTTCTCATCCTTTAGCGTCACATAGAACGCTATATGACAAAACGGCGCTATACTAAGCACATGGCACCCTTTATCGTTAATATTCACGCGAACCCAAGGCGTCATAAATCCTTTTGCGTAATATGAGGCTACCCTACCCCAGTGTTGTAGTCGAGACCACCTCACTCGAGTCCGAGTCGACACCGAGACCAGAGAGAGTCGAGTCCAAGTCAAGACCGAGTCCATAGAGAGTCGAGTCGAGTCCGAGACCAGAGACGGTCGAGTCTGAGTCGAGACCGAGTCCAGTGAGGGTTGATTACCTAATTTACTTTTATTTACTTAGAGAAATACTTTTTTTTTTTTTTTACTGAATTTACTTAGAGTTTAAAAAATATGATCAGTTTAGGGTAAAAAGGCCACATAGTAGGTGGTGTTAAAAGTAATTTTATTACAATTTGTCATGCGCAGTTGCGCACTAGAAAATCACCAATCACTGGGCGTGTCAATCAATTTAAAGAAATATTTTATTAACATACATTAATAATCATGAAAAATATTTTTAATTGAACTCGAGTGGACTCGGGAATAATTCCGAGTCCTTAAAAAAAATGTTCGAGTACGAGTCAATTCCGAGTCCAAATGCACACGAGTCCATGACAAGACCAAGACCATTAAAATATGGTCTCGAGACCGAGTCCGAGTCTCGATTACTACAACACTGCCCTACCCTACCCCACACCTAAACCTAACCATCACAGCACGTGTTATATTAACCATAACGGGTGCCATGTGCGTAGTATAGCGCCGTTTTGTCTATATGATGCTAAAGGATGAGAATGCGTTGGAATGACGGGTGGTTGGGCAGATATTGTGTTTTGCGGTAGGTGGTATGCCATACGAAACTGTTGCCACTGAAACTGCATTAACAGTGCACCACTGGGGCTCGACAGCCTTAGTCAAACGGGTTGGCGCTTTATGAGATTATGAGATTGTGGTTAGGTCTTCCAGCAAGGCAACAATGGTATGGTTGTTAAAAACTTGCACTTTAAAACAAGTTTTCAAAAGTTTTAGTTTTTAGGCCCCCAAAACACCGTTGTCATTTAAATGACCTTCCAAAACTCATAAAAAGTTTTCCTTTTTTTAGAAAACGGCTTCATCTCTGCCTTACGTGTCAAATATATGTGTTTGGGCATTTGATGCATTCAGTGGTAAAGTTAGAATTTTAGATTGAGTTTATGAATAAGAAATATAAACTCCTAAGAGCAGGGTAATGTGCTCAGTTTCAACCCTTCGTGTTTGTTAAGGTGATTAATAATGAAACATAGAGAATTATGCATGGCGAGGTGACTCTCCTTCGTTCTGAATGCACTAATTCACGCAGCGTTCAGGCGAACTTGCTCAGTTTAAAGGCTGCTTGTAACATACCAAAGCAAGAGACAAATTGACGACAGAGGACACAGAGACGGGAACTATTGAACCTGTAATGGTTTGTACCCTCTGAGAGAGTTCAAACCGAAGTCGCAGGCATCATTGACTGACTTCTTCATCTGACAGGATGTGAGTTTGCTCTGACCTGGGGATTTTAATAATGTATACTGAAGGCTCTCGCCTCAGTTTAACCACCAACCTCGGCACTTCTAACTGTACATTATAGTTCAGACCAAAGAAAAACATATACCTTAAAATATTCATCTCATCTCCACCAGGGTCCTTTTTCGGTCACTGCCATACAACAACATGAGCCAACTTCTACACAAACAAACAGCTTTTTGCATGGGTCATATTTCGTATTCTGCGTAAAAGCATCTGTGAATTGACTACTATTACGTACATAATTATGTTCAAACATATAGCTATTATCCGTGTTGAGCCGTAACCTCACAATACACGGAAAACGTTGTGCCCAATCTTTTTAGCACAAAATTCCACTTCTTGGTAATTCTGTGTATTGTCATGGGCCATAAGATAATGGCTTCCCAAAGCATTTGCCTTTATTGAAGGATCTTAGTTTTTAATCTCAGTCTAATTCATTCTCACAAAAAATAATCAGCTTAAATATAAACCCTGCACTTGTGCTATCATTCTTCAAGTTTAGCCAGCATTTAAGGCAGGAGGCTGACAAAATATTTGCCCTAATTTTGGACACCTCTGTTCTTCCCTAATAATAAACCTCTACTCTCAACATCTGTCAAATCACTTTTATCACAGCCTCAAATGAAAGTGCAGGTAATGGATAGAAGACCTTTCACACTGTTCAGGGATGGGGGAAGGGACGTATGATAGAGAGAGAGAGAGAGAGAGAGAGAGAAACAGAAAGTGCCCAGAGCCCTGGATTGTCAGAATTGGTTGAATGAGGAAAATTCTTGCATGAAGACACTCTGCACGGGTGCCCTTTGAATGAACCATGGGTTCATGGATAGGAACAATGAGACGGAAAGATGTTACTAGATGATTGCAATACATGTAATCCACAATAAAACATCTTTAATTCTCACGTCATGACCATTGATCAAAACGACAAAAAGCCAAACGGCAAGGTAAATCGTCTCATGATTATGTGAATTTGATGGATTGGAAAAACAATGTAAAATGTACTAGAAGTCAAATAATCTCAACAATGTTGACTGATAACATGTGGCTCTTTCCCAGAAACATGGTATTCATCATTTCTGCATAATTGCACTGTGTGCCCTACAGCATTGTGACTTTTATCCAATTTGATTCTTAAAAACATTCACAAGAGAATCTTATGACAACATACTTTGCATTAACACGCAATACTGTTTCTGCAAAAAACAAAGAAATATCTAGAAAAAAATTAATCTGCTTTGAGAGAATTTGTATTGTATTATATTCCAGAAGATGTTTTAAAAAACATTACTCTCAAAACATTAAATGGACTTTATGTGGATTTTTTTCCTTTCTGCTATTTTTCACATCACAGACCACACAGTTTGGGACCACACATCTGTAGAGGCGTAGAGTTTTTTTTATTATTATTTTAATATGTTCCTTGAAGTTCATTTATAATGTTAATAAAGTGTTTTTGTAACCTTCATTCTGACCCTCGATCTGTCTGAAACGATTGTCTCTTTTAAGGCTTGTCAGTAAACGGCCACCTTTCTGATTGGCTAAAGTCACTGCATATGAAACCGTATCAATGTCCACTCACTGTTGCGCCTGAGAATGTGTTTTAGGAAACATTATCCATATAAATCCATAATTTACAAAGACCTCTTATAAAATATTAACAAGCACTAATATATATATATATATATATATATATATATATATATATATATATATATAAGTAATAATAAAATAACACCGCCCAGAATTGACGTCAGGCTGGGAACTGACCCAGTGAATGGCCTGCATTTTGTTGTTTTGATATATTAAATTTACCAATCCAAAATACTCACTGCTAGTCAAATTGAAGGTTAATTGCAACCATAAACATCAATCAGTTGTGCTAGTTGACCCATATGGACCTTCCAAAATGATAAGAGGAAGAGGCAAATTGCAGCGTCCCACCTAGCAGTTTCATATTGCACTCCTGAAGCAAGTGAGGATGACATATCTTTTGTTCTCACACAATGTGTGTGTGTTCTTGAGTGTCGAACACATACACACGTGTGTGTGTGCTGCAGATGCAGTCTATTAGAATCCGAGCTGCTATTAGCGACATTACCTTCTTCAGAAACGACAGGTGTTGGCAGCACCATATTCCTGGCACCTTGCTGCATGTGACATCCCTATCGCCTCGAGTTAAAAAGCCATTGCACATTGCTAAATGACTGAGGCCTCTTTATCGCAGTGCCTAGCATGGCTGAGGGCAGCGGAAGATATTGTAGAACTGTGATAGTTCGCACGAATCACTTTGAAGTGGTGGGGATTTTTTCAGTGACCCTTTCTGCTGGTTGGTACTCTGGTGACCTTGATTCATTTGTTGAGTTCTTGATAGACTTGTAGAGTCAAGACCGCCTAAACCGAGACCAAAACACTACCAAGACCAGGACAAGACCAAGACAGACCAAGTCGAGACCAGAGGGGAAAAAAACTGACTGTTGTTGAAGCTAAGTAATAACATTTTGTTTTGACTTGCCTGCCTATCTCTGCCGACTTAGAAGTCTCAAAATGAATCCATTCTGCAAGTTTTAAATACATAATTATATTTTTAAAAACGTATATGATATGTTTTTATACTTAAAAGAAATTATACGCTTAATTGCAGGGTCCGAAAGTTGGTCGTTTTGTCGCTATGGTTACACACACACACACACATACACACCATTGGCGGTGCACTCAAAGTCTTCTATCAGTTGTGCAGTTTCCCAAAATCTCATGAATGAAGTTAATACATCAAAAACTGTACATGATACCGATATGCGTTTTTTTTTTAAAATCAAGTGATCAAAGTGCTTGTTGCCGCTGCAATCAGTGGTGCGGATACAGTGTTTTCTCGTGTGGCTCGCGCCCAACCGCACTGAATTCACTCGGGCACACGCTACATGATATCTGCGAATGATATCTACGAGGATTTTCAGTCAGGATTTAAACCGTACCATAGTACTGAGACAGCTCTCATTTGAGTCACAAATGATTTGGTCTTATCGTGGTTGAATCTCTCTATTAGTGTTACTCGATCTTAGTGCTAAATTTGACACAATCGACCACAACATTCTTTTAAATAGAATAGAAAACTATGCTGGCATTTGTGAATTTGCATTAGTATGGTTTAAATCATACTTAAATGACCATTATCAGTTTATAGCAGTAAATGAAGAGATGTCTTTTCGGTCAAAAGTTCAGTAGGTGTACCACAAGGCTCAGTACTAGGACCGTTGCTGTTCACTCTATGCTACCCTTGGGAGCTATCATTAGGAAACATGGAATTAGCTTTCACTGTTATGCTGATGATACTCAGCTGTATATTACCAATTCACAAAATTACCGGAATGCATAGCTGAGAAGCAGAGATTTGAATTATTGGACAAAAAACTTCCACACGTAACAGCCTAGATAACACAGTCTCATCCCATGAAGTCATATAACTGACGTCTTGGGACGTCTTTTGACCATATGTCAACATCCGCCTTTTTAGGGTACCCTTAAACGTCGGTTACATGACGATCCCGGGCCGTCATACAACTGACGCTTTACCTTTAATGTCGGTTAGGTGACGGGGTAGGTTTAGGTCTGGGGTAGGGTTAGGATCCGATAACGTCATAATCGACGTTTAAGGGTACCCTAAAAAGGCGGATGTTGACGTATGGTCACAAGACGTCCCAAGGCGTCAGTTATATGACGTCTTGGGATGAGACTGCGCTGGCCTAGAATACTGTCTAACACTTGATGGCTGCTCTGTTAAGTCTTCGTCGTCAGTTAAAAATCCTGGGTGTGTTCTTTGATACCAATCTCTCATTTGAAATTCATGTGTCATTCATTGCCGCAATTGATTCGTATTAGGCCTATATTTTTACAATTAAAAAAGCTAAACTTTTTCTTGTTTCTTTTAAGTTACTCAGTATGAATGGATGAATGAATGATTTGTTGTAGTATAAGAGCAATATCATCTGAGGCTGTAAATATTTGGAAAAGCAAGACTCTTGCTCGTGCATTTTTGCTTAAACAACCAGAAGAAAGCATCATAGTGGCATCACAAACATTCATTTTTTAAACTATTTTCATATTGGAGTTATGTTTGCATATTATGGAGTCTACTGGAATGTGTTTGTGCTGTCGGTTTAGGTTGGCATGGATTGTTAAAAAAAAAGTTAGGTAAGGAAAGTAAGGAAATGGATTGCTCCATACTTTTTTGTTATCCTGTGAATGGAAGATGCTTTGAGAAAAATAAATAAATAAAGTAAAATTCTAAAGCAAAGGAGGCTGGGGAAGAACGTTCACTTTTAAGGTTAATTGGAGCCAAAAGTGTCACATCAATCTAGCAGTTTACCAGAGGAAATTGGCCTGGCCTTTTGTTGAGAAATGGCGGAGATCACCACATGGGGTTTTTCTATAGGCAATGGGTTGTTAAATTTGTAATGGGCTTACTGTGTTGCTGACCTGGTCTGGTCTGATATATAACTGCCTGTGTTGTAGACAGTACCCAGCCGCCTTCACAACTTGTATTAAATTCATATTTTAGGCCTCCCGGGGTGCAATAACAACGCTCCTGTATGAAGTTGAACATAGGAGAGCGCGCAGATGTATCCAGGTCAAAATAAGTCTCTGTACCAGCCGTGTTTTGGATGGTGGCCCCTAAAAGTACTGTAGTTGATGGTCATTATTGCTTCCTATTTTGAAATTGTTGCGTCAACTTGTTTTTGCTAATGTGATTGCTGTTCCCAGCGTGAATGCGTGGAAATTTTAGGGTGATATTCTTTTTAGGGTGATATTCTTTGACATTATATAAAATAAAAATAAAAACATCGGCTGTAATTCAATGTCTCTGTGGTGTCTGCAAATGAGGGAGAACAAATCTTTATCTCCTTAGATGATTGCTCAGAATAATGATAATAAAAGGATTACTTCTGGTCTAAAGAAGACATCACGCTGAGCTAAGGTCTAATTGGCGAGTTCCTTTACAAAGTTGATCAAGTCCTGGGGCTGGAAGTTAGTGAACTGGTCAATTAATCTTTCTTCTTTCTTAATGAGGTGAGGGATTTCCTGTGGCTGGAGCCCAGCACAAAGTCAGACACAGTGCCCAAAGGATGTGGCGTCGCTGTACCAAGTGAGCCCCCCAATTAAAAACGGACACCCCCAAACCTACCCTCCTCTCCAGGTGGTAAATTGGTCTGTCTCAAAGAGAGTGATCTTAACGATGACTTCAATTCAACTTTACAGGATGACAGGGGGGAAAGGGGGAAATTTCCTCCATGAAATAGGATTGCTATGGTCTGAAGCTTGGCCCTGCAAGGTCCAATCATTTCTTTTGCTAAATAAAAAGAAACTTGTTGAATCCCTCCTGCTGAGTGCCAAAGAGTTTCGAAACATTATGTTGCGGTCTGACTTAGGATTTGGGGGTGGTGAATAAGGGAATAAATGTGCTTGACATGGTTGCTTGTGTCATATAAAGTCCATGCTTATCAGAGGTCACTCCATCAGGAAGGGATCAAAGGTGAACAAAGCCGTGGAAGATTACAAAAGCAATACCGTATGCAACAATCTCATCAAAAGAATCGTGTATTGGAAATGTGATACAAGTCTTGCTGGGTTTTTTTTTTTTTTTCGTTCCGTAGAACATAAAAAGACGATATTTAGCAAAATGACCAGCATTATATAGCATCATTCTTCCAAAAACATTTTTTTGTGTTAAACAGAGAGTCATACAAGTAAATTATGACAGTAAATTTTTTATTTTTTTTTATTTTGGTTAAACTACAGGCTACCTACACTCTGTATTAACAGGTTTTCACATTTAATATTGTTAATATTGTGTTTTTTAAAGTGATATATACAATCACCTGAGACTGGAACCATATCAGTTTCAAAATGTAATGATTTAATATATAATAAATTTAAAAAAAAAATTAAATAATGTGTAAATATATCATGAAACCATTTTCCAAACTATGTTTTGCCTTACCATAAATTATCATGCTATAAGCCAATAATAATTATTTGTTTTAGAGGTGTCAGAACGGATTTCCTGAGGAAACTGCATGCTTTTATTTTTCATCCATGGTCATGCGTGTGGATTTCAAATCCACAAATAAAGAAAAGAAGGTCATGTTACTGATGCAGTGATATACAGTAGATCTTGAAGCCACAACAACTGAACATTGAACCAAAAAGAGTTTGCAAACAAAAAGGCAGTAGCGACAGTAGGCTACTCATAATAAAACATACATCAACATAGAGTTTGCATAGATCACATTTCCTGTATATTATAGGTTCACATAAGGTTTATGTTGGTAACAATATCAATAGCTAAACCAGTTACTACTTTGGTCTATTTGGCTAAAAATTGACTTAGATACAACATGAGGGTGAGTAAGTAATGACAAAACTTTCATTTTAGGGTGAACTATCCCTTTAATAAATCCTTATCTTGAGTAAAGAAAGCTAGCTGTCTTTCATTACAATGTATTGGCCCCATCATACACCCGATGCAATGCAGCGCCAAGCTACATTGGTTAAATAGCAAATGCATTTGCACCTGGCGCGCAGACCATTTCTCTTGTCGTTAAACTAGAAAGTGAATTCGGACGTGCACTTGCACTTGCGGTAAAATAGGGCCTACATCTTTCATTTCGAATATATTAAAATTCCTTTCAACATTTAGTTTGTCAAGAGATTTAAAGCACCATTTTTTAGGAGTGCACTTATGCGTTCATTCTCCCGTGCTCTAGTATGTAAGAAAGAGCAGGTGATTGAATCTGGAAATAAAGCAAAATAACAGAAAAAAAGAGAATTAGTCCCAAGTGAATTAGTCCACATAATTTATAGCAAAATTTTTAGCAGTAATCTGAAACATTATTAATATAAACAAATTAAAATAAGTTATTACTCCACCACCTATGTGACATAATACACCAACAATGTTGAATGACAAATTTGCGTCAATATAGTTTCAGGAAGCTCTCTTAGTATGCATCGTACTGTATGTAGCTGTATGGCAAACACACCCCTGATTGGTTCAGTCCTTTATTTTTATAACTAAGCTCAACATACAAGAAAAGTGCCTATTTGAAATTGCCTATTAATCCAAAATGACTAATTCAGGTTTTAAAATGATATTTTAAGGGGGTCCTATTATGCCCTTTTACAAAGTCTAAAAATATGACACTCTGAGACTAAAGACAATTATTTACCCCTAACACATGCCAGCCTTCAGTTGAGAGAATGCATTAAGACTTCATTCTGATTGCAGTTTCCCACTTTCCTCTTTGTTGAAATACATAATGAGGGCTAATGTGTGGTCAAGCCTGCTGACCATAGCCGGGAGGTCTCTGTCAGGCTGGCGAGGCAATGCAATTGCGCATGGCTCAGACGGAGGAGATACGCTCGGGTCAAGAATTCAGCCCTCGGCCATGTTTGAGTTCAGCGCCCTCTCATCAAGACCCGGACCTCTAACAGGAAAACACAGGGCTCTTAGTGATCCATGCTTCCAGAAGCTTCCCCTAAGCAGACTACAGCAGAAAGCACTTGTTACTTTGCGAGTCATTGGACCACGTTTCAAATTCCCCAAGGCAAACCTGCCTTTGTCTACAGGAGTGGAAGTAGACAGAGGTAAACTCTCATACTGTGAAATACAAGCAGAGTCAGTGATCCATGTTTCAGGCATCCCAAGCATATAGCCTTTGGAAAAAGCTGCTTGACCGAGCTCACCTCCCTCATTAGATTGATAACATGGGTCAGTCCTCTAAAGAGCTTAGCGTCTGCTTCCGGACTTCATGTTTGTACATATAGGAAATTGCACTAAAAGCACTGGCATGCAGATCAAGAGAGATTTTGACTTTACAACCTTTTAACATATACAATCCTTTAATCTAAAGACCCTTGTAAGGGTCAGGCCCACCGATGTGAGTGTGATTGGCTTTTGTAATTAACCAGAAAGGAACAGCACAGCATGTTGCCACTTGATATCATAACTGTGTATGATACGAGTTCATGGTACTGCTTTCAACTTTGCTCATGGTAGTAGGGCGAAAACAATCAAGCAAACAAACCAAATTGGTCATTTCAAGAGCCAGCTGTGACGATTGTGTCTCAGACCATTAGTGCCCGTGGTTCAGAGACATTAGGGAAATGGGGACAGTGGCACTGGGGACTTGTTTTTCCACCAGTAGGTGGTAGTCACATTACATCCGAGCATGAAGTTTGGCATGGCTCAGAGAGTTTGTGGAAAGGCAATCACCCTCCCTCCTTATATGAATAACTCTGCAGGTCCCAAAAATTCTCTTCCTGAAAGTGATCAGCTTTGGAGTTAATCTCAGGACGAATGCGGAAATGATACTTGACAAATACATGGGAGAGATGCACTAGTTCATGTTTGGCTTTTAAATTGCATCTTTTGTTTTGAAACTGATTTTATTAATGAAACTAGTATTTATTTTAGGGCTGCCAAATGATTAATCGCAATTAATCGCATCCAAACAATTTTTTAAAATAATAATCTCAGTATTTATTTCTGTGATTATAGGATTCAGACAGTCTGTTCTTGGTTTTTATCGGCATTTTTTTGTTGCACGTTTTTTATTTATTTTTTTCATTACATTTTTTTTTTTATTTTTATTTTTTTTTTTTATTTAACAGCATCCAATTTTTTATGTAATCGCATCCAAAATAAAAGTTTGTATTTACATAACATATGTGGGTGCTCTGTGTAATTATTTTATAGATATAAATACACACACATGCTTGTATATATTTAAGAAATATTTTTCATTTATATACTGTATATAGATTTATATATAATATATATTATATATAAATATAAATAATTTATATATAAACAATATTTTTTCTTAAATATACATGCATGTGTGTGTATTTATATATATATACAAAATAATTATACAGTACATTATGTGTAAACAAACTTTTAATTTAGATGTGATTAATCACGAATTTATTTTTATTTTTTCCATTTGTGTCATTTAAAAAAACATTTTTGCATATGTAAAATATTTTAATATAAAGAAAAAAAAAAAAAAAATATATATATATATATATATATATATATATATATATATATATATATTGGTAAACGTTTTAGTACCAATGTAAAATGGTACTTTAAAATAATAAAATATTATTTTAAAATAAAAACAACAGAATTTTAGTCATTTTCATTTAATAATAACATAATTTTAATATCATAAATCAACTGTAAATAAATAAAATAAAAAGTAACAATCTTGAATATATATAAATATATATAAAAAAAATCATTTGGCCACATTTATACAACAATGTAAAGAGTAGAACCATTACAATAATAGTTTTAAAAATGTGTATGACATTATCTTAGATTACACTTGCAGAATATTTCGGTGTGCTTTTATCTAAAACGAGATTAATCTAAAGATGTCCTAAGGATATCCTGCTACACCAAAGGCATCTGTTATGCTGAAAATCTTCTAATTTGTCCATAGTATATGCACATGGATGGGTCAAGTGTAGAGTCAAGTTTTTTTGGCCATGCCTTGCAGAGAGTGGACTGGATGGAGAGTAATTATTTGTGGTGAGTCGAGGGCCCTGGGGGTTGCAGGGTGGGCGGAAGAGGCATGGGGTGCGGTGAGATGGAAAGCACGCCAGTCCCGCTCACGCTTGATGCTCAGTGAATCTGAAAGGTCATGTCATGTTTTCTGGCAATTGACTCGATGGGTTTGGATTCTGCAGCATAAGGCTGGTACGATGTTTTGTGTATGTGACTGTGTGTGTGTGTGTGCGTATGTGTGTTTCTGCGCCACACATTTACTGGGAAATGTGCCCCTAGGTTGTTTTTCGCATTGACCTTATTACCCTGCGCTGTGACGAGCTTGCCACTGAACTTGCTATCTCTCTCTTTCACACACACACACACACACACACACACCCTACCTCTCTATTTCTTTTCTTTTTCTCCATCTCTCTACCTCAAGATCTCTTCCAACATTACAAATGATAATTATAAATCAAACAATGAACGTACATATTTTGGAATTGTTTTAGAAGCACCACCCGATGAGGAGGGGGAGGGGAGACGGAAAAGAAAAGCATTTCTCAAACCCGCTTGCTATAAATGAGAGGGGACAAACACTGAGTAAGGGCAATATTAGCACATTTAATTAACGCCGATCGCAATCATCAAACACCGGCAGCTCAGACTCATCCAGCAGCCTGGCTAAACCACACAGGACCTCCATCTGCATTTGGCTCCATTCTCTGATATATCTCTTGCCTTGCAGCCATTTCTCTGAGTGTAATTTACCAGAACAATGTAATTTTAACCTTTCCCCCTGCCTCATCATCAGGGACTTTAAGTCATTTCGCTGGAAATGAAGAAACACATCTGTGTCTTTTACGGCAGAGGACACACCATAAAAGCCGAATGGTTCAGTTGAAAAGGATCCTCTCCATCTGAATTAATCCCAACTGTGTGCGCTGTGTGTGAGCTAAATGTTAATCGTCCTGAAAGCTTTGTTTGAATGAATTTCCATTCAGACTTATACATTTAAACTGTTGCTATTGATGACTCGATGAATTTCACATTGGTGTTGCAATCTGTGCTCTTTGTGTGATGGTCAAAAGTTTTTATTTCAATGAAATAATTCAATGAATGTACTATATTTTAGTTTAATATAACTTAATATATTGTATTTTGGGGGGATTATATGGAAAATAATTATATTTATGCAGTAGTTAAAGGGTTAGTTCACCCAAAAAATTAAATTATGTCATTAATGACTCACCCTCATGTCGTTTCAAGCCCGTTCCAGACCTTCGGGACACAGTTTAAGATATTTTAGGTTTAGTCCGAGAGCTTTCTGTCCTTCCATTGAAAATGTATGTCCTTGTCCACAAAGGAAATAAAGACATCAGCAAATAGTTAGAATGTTTTGAAGCATCGAAAATACATTTTGGTCCAAAAATAAGAAAAACTATGACTGATTTCCACTTTAATAAAAAGATATATATAACAAACACGATTAATGTAATCATTTTAAAGAAAAGGGGTTGTTTTGTTATAGCTTTTGGAGCAAGGGCACCGCCATCTTGCAATACACACAGCGTGTGACGTCACAGGGTTGGTTGTCTTGCCTGAGTCAAGTCAAGTTACCTTCATTCATAAAGCGCTTTTAACAGTATGATAAAGTAATTGTCCAACTAAAGTTAGTTTTTATTGATTCACTTCCGTTGCGAAGATAGTTAGGTTAGTTATTAACTTAGGGGACAACACGACACCAAAACTCTTAACTCATAGTCTAGATTTGAACTGACACACTGTGTCTGCTTCCCGGCCAATGTTAGGAAGATTGTTCCAAAGTTTTGGTGCTAAATAGGAAAAGGATACCACCTGCAGTCGATTTTGATATTCTAGGTATTATCAACTGACCGGAATTTTGAGATCGCAATAGACGTGAAGGACTATAATACGTCAAGAGATTACTCAAGTACTGCGGAGCTAAACCATTTAGTGCTTTGTAAGTAATCAGCAATATTTTAAAATGTATATGATGTTTAATAGACAGCCAATGCAGGGTTGACAGAACCGGGCTAATATGGTCATACTTCCTGGTTCTAGTAAGAACTCTAGTGGCTACATTTTGGCCCAGTTGTAAATTATTTATTAAGCATGCAGGGCAACCACCCAGTAGAGCATTGCAATAATGTAGCTTTGATGTCATGAATGCATAAACTAATTGTTCTACATTTTTAATTAAAAAGTATATATATATATATATATATATATATATATATATACACTTTTTAGAAAATGACCAATTTTTTCGCTAGATAAGACCCTATTCCTCAGCTGGGACCGCGCAAAGCCGTTTGAAGCACGTCAAAGCCCTTTTTAAACTGCATTGATTTGGACTTCAACATGTTGGTTGCGATTGAAGCCCATCGTATGGAGAAAAATCATGAAATGTTTTCCTAAAAAAAATTAATTTCTTTTCCACTGAAGAAAGAAAGACTTGAACATCTTGGATGGCATTGGGGTGAGTAAATTATCAGGGAATTTTCATTTTGAGGTGAACTAATCCTGAAGTTACTCTGTGTGTTTACAAATGTTTACAGTGCAGAGAAAAACATCACTCCGTCAATGCAGTGATTTAAACTTTTTTTCAGAGTGAATGAAAGAAACATCATTTACATTATTTCGTTCTACTAAATAATGACCCTACAGATGATTGTGACATGTATAGCCTTACAATAAGCCAAAGGGGATTTGTGTTTTTTCATGTCACTTTGAATTGTCGAAGTGGCAAATTGACGGCATCTTGCTCTAGCTCAAATGCGCAATGACATATTACGGCCTCAATAGTCCTTTCAATTTTGTCTTCCTTGAGAACAATAATATGTTCAAACAGTAAATAAATGCTTATAATATAAATATATATATAGATAGATATATAGATAGATAGATAGATAGATAGATAGATAGATAGATAGATAGATAGATAGATAGATAGATAGATAGATAGATAGATAGATAGATAGATAGATAGATAGATAGATAGATAGATAGATAGATAGATAGATATCTAAAAAAATTAGCTTTCAGTAAGATTTTGTTTGGGCGTATCCACTACATTAAATGTGTTTTCCATTTATTTCCAATGTGGTCAATTTTGACTGCGAGGTGTCAATATTTTATTCAGGACCATTTAACCTTCAATGATTTATTTAATTTTCAACACATTCTCGCCCCAAGGCGTCACCTTTTGACCATGCTTCAATATTTGACGCTTTAGGCGCCCTTTAGCGTCAGTTATATGACGCGATCCAATGGCGTCATCTAACTGACGCTACAGGAAAGCGTCAGTTATGACACGGGTACGTTTAGGTCTGCGGTAGTGGTAGGGTTACACGCGATCCTAGGGCGTCATATAACTGACGCTAGAGGGCGCCTAAAGCGTCAGATATTGAAGCATGGTCAAATGCTTCCCAAGGCATTTGTGGCATAATGTTGATTAACATACAAATAAACACAAACAGCTTTACAGTGGTTACAGTGAGGCACTTACAATTGAAAGTAAATTTAAATCCAGAAATATACGCTATATATATTTAATATGTGTGTAACTACACAGAAAACGTTAAAGTTGTAATATAGTGACAGAATTTGTTTCTTTTCGTATTGTGGGATTGAAAAATGTATGTCAGGGACTTACAGAGATGTGCGTTTTGCACTCCAAAATGAATGTGAGTTTGCAGATGATTGTGGAGAGGCGGAGTTTAAGCAGAAAGCTAATTTTGATCAAACATTACGGTCACATTTTTTTTTTTTCAAATGAATACATGCATGAACTATTTGCAATAAGATCTACAACATGCACTTATTAAATAGATAGAGTGCATATAAATTTCATGCTAATATTTACAGAGTGATGGACATTTTTGTGGGAATTAATTTTATGCCACAAGTTCTGTCGACTGAGCTTAACTTGTATTGAACCCAGAATATTTAAAGGTGGTTGTTTGTTATCCATGCTAATCTGTGTCTCTCTCTGCATGCGTTCGTCCTCACACTATGCCTGTCTCTCGCTCATCGGCTCAGTGGCAGAGCTCCAGAATCACTTAGATCATTTTACCTAGGGCACAGAGAGGGCAACAAGAAGCCACTGACCCCCGCTTGCCCATGCAGGGCTTTACGCCTCGCTGACTTTCCTGGTGTGACATTTTCCCCCATTTCGGCCCTCCCCCTACCCACAATTCCCTCTCCGACCAACTAGCACAGCACAAGAGGGAAAATAAAAAAGCTCCGAATGATCATTGTCTGCATAGATATCAATCAAGTGAACAGCAGCCTGGGTCAATCTGCTGTCACCGTGTTCACAACTCACCACTATGGCACTCATGCAAAATGACAATAATGACAGAATGCCACAAGTGATATCACGTCTAAGAACTTTTTTAAAGGTAAATAAGTGAAGAAAGAGGAGAACTTGTGTCCATCTTGCATCACCTGACCCTTTACCACATTTACACAAGAGCTGAAAGCCCCCCTTTCTCTGCACTGACAAATACAGCCCCTTCGACAGGTCACGCAATGGTCGTGACATTATTAAAAGATCAATTGTGCCTTAAAACCTTGCTGATCTACTGTACAGCTATGACCGCGACAGATGGGACTTCTGTAGACGTGATTTTAAAATCTATTTAAAGAGGTTTTACTGACAATGATCTAGTGAGACAAACACTTTTGAAACCTATGGCTTTGACAAAACCCTGACCCGAGCCGAAGTGACAGCTGTGCTGATGTAGCTTATTGTAGGGGATGTGGATTGATTAGAAGTGGGAAAGTCCAGCCTGGTCTCATGAAAGTCACAAATGCCAAGATCTGAACCACTGGAAAATGAAATGAAATACATTAAATATACACACAGTGCTGGGTATAGTAACTGATTACATGTCCTCTGAATTACATAATCAAATTCCAAAAACTAAGTAGGCTACTTGTAGATAGATTATATTAAGTTTTAAAATATTGACTAGTTACTTGTGTATTGATTTCATTATTACATATTCATACAATGGCAGTACATCATCATTTATTGATTCTTACTAATTCTTCTCTAATATATATATATATATATATATATATATATATATCACTTATAAATATTGGCCACAAAGCATTTGATCACAGGAATTATAGAAATTATTAACTTTTAAGAAGTGTTTTTTCAACATTGCATATTTTAATCAAATCCTGACAAACACATTAATTATTATTTGAATTCACTTCATAAGTCATTTAAAATGTATTGTTATGTCTTTGAAAGTGTATTCTTTTTTATAATTTTATTATTTTAAAATGATTTATTTTCATTTTAAATTTGTATGATTTATTTAATGATTAGCTTTTCATTAAACTTTCAAAACCCGGTCTGAGAAACTCTGACTCAATATAATGCACTTCATGTTGTTGATATGTATGAAATATATTTTCGTTTTCTTTGCATTTTTATATCAAGGTACAAAATTATGCTATTCATTTCAATGTGATAAAGAGTCAGCAGTAAACTAAAAAGTAATCGAAACATAGCCAGATTATATTACACTCTTAGAAGAAAAGGTTCTATATAGAACCTTAAAAGGTTCTATCAGTCCTTGGAACCCCTAAAATGTTCTAAACACTCTTAAAAAAGGGTTCCTCTGGGTTCTATATAGAACCCTGGGGTTCCATACTTGGCCAATAGAACCTTTTACCAAAAAAAAAAAAGGTTCTATATAGAACCATATAGAGTTCCATATATGAAACGGGGGATGGAACCATTTCTTTAAATGTGTAATTTAATAGATTACGTTACTAACTATATTTTAAGTCATGTGATTTGAAATCAGTAACAGATTACAATTTGTAAGTAATCTACCGAGCAAAGGATTTTTACATTTATAAAATATTTGGCCCTTGCAATATGGGATTTTTTTTTTTGTCAGAAAAATGTAAAAGAGAATGAAATATTAAATAAGTATTAGTAATTTAGTGAAAAAAAAAAGGATTAAAAAAAATATATATATGACCTCTGAGTTCAAGTGAGTCTTGTATACCATTCACATTTGTCATGGGAATGAGTGACATCTTTAGCTTTGATCAGAGCTTTTTCAGCAACCTCTGAGCATCACTGACATTAATGGAGTGTTTTAAGAGTTAGCATGAAGACTGATGATGTAGACTAAGAGCTAGCATACAGTGTTCTTCGGCAGATCCTTCTTGCGGCCTCCAGGGAGGACAGTGTTGAGTGCTTGTAGAGCAGATATTTAAGGGGCACTGCCACGGTTGAGGAGTTTAGATTTTCCTCGTATTCTATAAAGCCGGAGTCGAGGGAGTTTGAAGAGAAGTGAAGTGTGTACTGTATGTGTGTGTGTGTAAGGGGGAAAGGGTGAACAAAAAAAGCAAGGCACACTGTGCGAGAATCAACACGTGTCTGCAAAAGTCTAGAGGTTCTGCAACAATCTGTTCCGCTTGGTTCGCTGCGGTGCCGTGACCTCGATTTCTGGACTGCTGTTGAAAGGCTTCTTGCACTCAGGCTTGACACAAGCACAGGACCGCCCTTCTCAATGCTGTTCTAACCTTGGCAAGTGTGTGGATGTGTGTGTGTGTGTGTGTGTATGGACACGGAGCTGCCCATAAAGCTGTGCAGTTGGTGCAGGAAAGTGTTGCTCTCACTGCCCCCCTGTCTAGGATGGGATGAACATCTCTGCAGTTTGGCAGTGCTGAAAAATGACACTTTCAATTGGGGTCAATTGGACCCCTGCCTCTGGATCTGAGATGGCAGCCATGACGAGGGGTAATCTCAGGATGAGGAAATAATTGGCTTTCTGGAGGAAGAGTGGGACCAGGCAGTGGAGATAAGAGAGGGTTGTGGAACACTAGGGGTCAGTGGAAGTCCACAAAACCATTCAAGTATGTGTGAAACCGAGTATTGGTTCCTAAATATGGGGGTACCAGCACACCTAGCGTACTGTAAATCACAGAGGAGATCTGTGGGAGAAAGGTGAACTATGTTAAAACACCTGCTACTGCTTCATGTCCATCCCTGTGACACATTTTTTCCATTTATTATCACAGTTCACCCTTCGCAGGGAGATTGATTGACAGGCGATCTGACCAATCATAATCCGCCAAATCCACCATTTTGTCAGACAAAGCAGTCAGGAGAGTTGATTAACGTCGGTGGATTTGAACTTGAAAAACAGTGTGTACTGACGTCTTTTCCACGGTTGAAAACAGCATTCCTTCTGATGTTCATTCATGTTTATTTAATGCTATAAACGAACTATATGGAAGAGATGATTGGTTCATTTGCAGATTTAACAGTGACTCTACAGCAATCTGTCATGACACATTAAAGGGTTAGTTCACCCAAAAATGAAAATTAAGTCATTAATTACTCACCCCCATGCTGTACCAACCCCGTAAGACCTTCGTTCATCTTCGGAACACAAATGAAGATATTTTTGATTAAATTTGAGAGCTGGATCACTCTTCCATAGACTGCCTAAGGGACTGGCTCTTGACGGCCCATAAAGTCATTAAAGAAAATGTTAAAATATTCCATGTGCCTACAGTGGCTCAATTATAAGTTTATCAAGCGGCGAGAATAATTTTGTGCGAAAAAAAACATAAATAATGACTTTATTCGACTATTCCATTACTTCCTTATGGGCGCATGCGCGAGAACTGAGATGACGACGTTCTTCTTCGACTTCTTCTTGTTATCGGCTGCTCACCGCTTAGGAGTATTACCGCCACCTACCGTATAAGATGATGTGCTGATATAGCTGGAAGCGCAAAACTTTCTGTTTACAAGCAGAGGAAGATCTGCCCTGTACATACGCTTTTCAATTAGCGTATTTTCCGCACTATAAGGTGCACTTAAAAGCCTTTAATCTTCTCAAAAAACGACAGTGTGCCTTATAATCCGGAGCGCTTTATATACGGATCATCATCTTATACGGTAGGTGGCGGTAAAACTTATAAGCGGTGAGCAGCCGGTAACAAGAAGTAGTCGAAGAAGAACGTCGTCATCTCAGTTCTCGCGCTTGCGCCCATAAGGAAGTAATGGAATAGTCGAATAAAGTCGTTATTTATGGTTTTTTTTTTCGCACAAAATTATTCTCGTCGCTTGATAAACTTATAATTGAGCTGCTGTAGGCACATGGAATATTTTAACATTTTCTTTAATGACTTTATGGGCCGTCAAGAGCCAGTCCCTTAGGCAGCCCATGGAGGAGTGATCCAGCTCTCAAATTTAATCAAAAATATCTTCATTTGTGTATAACGAAGGTCTTACGGGGTTGGAACAGCATGGGGGTGAGTAATTAATGACTTAATTTTCATTTTTGGGTGAACTAACCCTTTAAAGAGCCACAAAACGGTATTTTATTGTTTCTTAAAAAAAATGACCAAATTTGAAAGTTTATACTTTGTTTCATATCAAAATTAACCTTCTCTGTCTAGTTTGTCGGTGTCAGTGTCCTCTTTGATTTGAGACTTGGCCCAAACTTCTACTTTTAAATCCTCCTAGAGCCGAACCTAGGCCTTATTTAACCTCTTTTGGGTAAAATACACTGAGTACGTATTATGTTGTCCCTGGGATGGGATGAACATATCATTTGCCATTATTATTAAAGGCCTACTATTGTTCTCAATGGTATTTTGAAGCATTAAGTAACATTATGTCAATCATATGCCTGGCAAGCCAAAAGGAATTCCCTGTGTTATTCTCATCTCACCTCTCTTTCTCCTTGTCTTGCTCCAGACTAATTATGCTGGGGTTTATGGAGCATTTTTACCGCCCCGCTCCTGTACCTCCAAAGTGGTTTGCTAAAACAGCGATGACACGGGGCTGTGGTAATTATCTAATTGTTTGAGTCACGTCTGTCTTTGATTTATGGTGTTGCATCAGAGCCTGACCTGATTTATAATGAGGTCCCCTCACTTGTGAACATCTGAACCTGAATTATGTGGCACAAGCCCAATTATTTCTCTATGAGGTTTTGGTGACTGTTGACATTGATGGCGCGCATTCTCAAAACAGCTGCCTGCCCAGCTTTTGCCTAACCACAATAATACGATCCATCATTTTAGAAAAGACTCACCTCCTCTCCTCTCTCGCTTACACCAGCGCAGAGCTGCAGACTCCATCGTTGCTCACTGCAAACAGCACCATGTTTCTTCATCACCGCTGTGTTAAAGATGCTCGGTGCGTTTCGCCATCATCTCTGGCAAAGGGGTGCACAGGTTCGCCCTCGTCATCAGTTCCACCTGCCAGACTGAGACCGCCCGTCTCACTAATCTGTCTTTGGGGAGAACGACAACGGGAGCCAGCAAAGGACACGGCACCCCCCCAGGCCCCATAAATCCCGCCGGCTCCCGATTACCCAGTTCAGGCCACAAAGTCAAAGAACTGGGCATTAAGTGGAGCAAGTTGCTTGGCACCAAGGACAAAGCTGACAGGAAACATAAGGCCCCCACATGCGGCCCGGATGTGAAGAATAGGACGTACGCTACACAGATGAGACGGCCCCTCTCAAATTAGCACTGAGCAGGGTGACTTGCCGCGACGGCGGCTGATGAAGAGACACGCGGCTGCCACTATTTGCGCCGCTAAGGCATTCATCAAATTAATTACTGCTGCGCCCAACCACCTCTCTGATACCTCTTTATTTTGAGTCCTGTAAATGGGGCCTCAGACGAGTCCTGACAGGGAGCCCTAATACACACACTGCCTCTTCTCCAGCAACATAATTAATTGAAAACTTCGCTGGCTTGACAAATTGGAATGATGAATCTATCTTCTATGAATAGCTTAAGGAGAGAGAGAGAGAGAGAGAGAGAGAGATGAAAAAAATGCATAATCAGTCAAAAATGTAGAAGCAACATCTCTCTCACTAGCTTTGCCGTGTATTGAGAGCCATTAGGGCCGGGAGAAGTCGTGTCGCTGCAAAAAGACGACTCTCCTTCCTTCCACATCTCGATTGATAACTTTGGCTCTTCGATTTAATAGAGCGGTCAAGGTGGAGCTGTTCTTCTGTATGGTTCAAGAGAAATAAAGAGAGGTAACATCATTAATCATGCACTTGTTCTATTTTTTTTTTAACTCTAGAATATACCGGCTTTGTTTCTCTAGTGTCTCCCCAATAATTCGAACCATGTTTATGGCTTGTGTTTGATGTTCTAGATTTATAATTTTAAATAAACTAAATTCTAAAGTCAAAACATCAATTATTTAGATGCAAATGTACCTTTAACAGGGTCATGAGGGTGAAATGCACCCTTAAAAGGCATTTAAGAAACACCATAACACATCTCTTGATTAATTACATTGATGTCTTAACAGTATAAAGGCACTACAGTGCATCTCTTTCACTTACTGAAGTGCAATTGGACAAAATCAATCAGTCAATCAAGTGCCTTCACAAAATGTAAATGAACATCTAGAGGTGCATACATTTTTGGTTAAGATCAAGACAAATTTTTGGTAAATGCAAGAGTCCAGCACTGTGTAAAGTCTCCACCAGCACATACCAGACTTTAAATGAATATAAGGTCTGGACTCAGAGGTGCCAATTCATGTGTGAAATCTATTCTTCATGCCCTCTTGCAACCATTCTTTCACAATTTGAGCCATTGATTTGGGTTGGAAGAACTGTTGCAACACGCGAGAAAAATAATGATCACTGCAATAATGTTTTACAATCTTAAGCATTTGCCTATTTATATCCAAACTGCATAATAATTGTTGAATAATTCTTTTATTTTTTAAATGTATAAATGATGAGAAAACACTATTTCTTTGTTTTGTGTTTATTTTGAATGATTGCAATTATCTGCACCCCAACGTGGTATACTTTGAGTACATAATAAGTATGCTGATATTGTTGTATATATTTGATTTGGCCTTGTCAAGTCCATTTTTTTTTCTTCTGAAGTAAACAAACTAGAAAATTGTCATCCTTTTAAGCCTCAGTTTTTCTAGAACTTTCATTATCAGGATACAGATACCAGATTATCCTGATAGTTTATACACTACGCATTTGCATTTAGGCTACTTACCCATCATATATTAAAATGTATTCAAAATTAAATGTTACATTTCCAAATATTTAATTTAGCAAAAGAACAATGTAATAATAATGTTCATTTATTTGATTATTATTATGATTAGTGGTGCTTGAAAAGTGTAGCACACTAACTATCTCACATAGTTTTTTTTTTCAATTTATTTTTTCGATACAATGCTAGGTTGTTTTAACCCAATTTTGGGTAAAATATGGACAAACTCAAACATTGGGTTAAAAATGTAATTTAAGAAATGTACTGTTACCCAATGGCTGGGTTTGTCCATATTTGACCCAAAATTGGGTTAAAAACAACCCAGCATTTTTTAGAGTTTATATTCTTCTGTATGAAATTTGCCACGTAACTCATCCCGCACCGTTTGTCGTAGACCCTTGAATGAGATGTCAAATACATGTCTAGTATTAGTTTTGTAACATAACATACCGTATTTTGAAGATTTATAGATTTAATGACTGCACAGAGAGCCTTGAGAGAATATTCCAAGAGATTTAGAGGATGCGTGACCTGAGCGGACAGCCTGTAATGGATGAGCAGGTGGATGGAGGTGAATTATTAAAGTAGCAAGTAGGCACTTAAACTCCTGTGTGTAGGAAACTCTCAGTCCCCAACCAACTCCATAGCACTGGGTTTAGATGAAAGGGATTTAGAGTTTTCTTTTCGTAAAATATTTTGTCTAATCTAAATGTTTTCAAACTTCAAGAATAATGCAGTTCTATAGTTGCCCAGAATTACACATTTTATCTCAAATCATAGGGGGAAAAAAGGCTTGTTATAAACTATAATAGTTAAGTGAAGCTAGATCTATCATTTGTGAGCTTTGCACATGTGCACTCTGTTTGGTATTTGCTTTTGTGGTATTCCTCACAGGCATACTGTATGTATGTCTATGCAGAAAATATGAGAAGGTTGCAGATGTGAAGGACACACCTTTTCCATGGTAAGTAGACATTCTTAATAGGTAGAGGCCTGTTTGTGAAATATGAGAGGCAAACTGGTATGTGACATTACTGTCATCCCCAGGGAGGCCGGCAGACTGATTTCAGTTCAGAGAGAACCTAGACAGGACAACAGAACTAAATAAAGTCTCAGATGGATGGAACTGAACTCCAACTAGAAAACCTGCAAGACAATGAGATTCCCTGTGCCCTCTGTTTACATGCTCTTCAAACACACACGCACACACAATTTGACATTACAAATTCAATATTACAGATATACATAAACTGAAAATATTGTGTTCTGAAGACTTATTTACAATATCCATTGAAAAAGCTTTCTTGTATTAATTCAAAATTCTAAGTTAAAGGGTTAGTTCACCCAAAAATGAAAATTAAGTCATTAATTACTCACCCCCATGCTGTACCAACCCCGTAAGACCTTCGTTCGTCTTCGGAACACAAATGAAGATATTTTTGATTAAATTTGAGAGCTGTATAACTACCACATTGGCTCCTAAGGGACTGGCTCTTGACGGCCCAGAAAGTCATTAAAGAAAATGTTTAAATATCCCAAGTGACTACCGTGGCTCAACTATATGTTTATCAAGCGACGCGAATACTTTTTGTGCGAAAAAACAAACAAAAATAACGAGTTTATTCGACTATTTCTTTTCTTCCTTGTAGGCCAGAACGAGACTTCCTTAGATTTCCACGACGCATGCGCGAGAATTGCGATCTGAAGTAGTGTAAGCTGGTGTAAGCAGATCGCAAATCTCGCGCATGCGTCGTGAAAATCTAAGGAATTCTCGTTCTGGCCTACAAGGAAGAAAAGAAATAGTCGAATAAACTCGTTATTTTTGTTTGTTTTTTCGCACAAAAAGTATTCGCGTCGCTTGATAAACATATAGTTGAGCCACGGTAGTCACTTGGGATATTTAAACATTTTCTTCATTGACTTTCTGGGCCGTCAAGAGGCAGTCCCTTAGGAGCCAATGTGATAGTTATACAGCTCTCAAATTTAATGACTTAATTTTCATTTTTGGGTGAACTAACCCTTTAATTCTAATTGATCTAAGCACATGCAAAAATGTTCAAAAAACGTGTGTTATTATTATACTTATTTTCTTGCCATCTTTTGCAGGATTTAATAGCATAATGTGTTGTACAGTATCTCATTCTCTCTATATAATTATAATATATTTGAATATGAACATGATCAGGGAAGATTTGGCTGAGCTTTTTATTGTGGCACTGCATCGTTCAGTTCTCTTTGGGCCTCATTTTCATGGACTAAATCTCCTGGTTATTTGTTTTTCATATTACTAGCTCTGGGACCAAGCGAAATCCTTTTTCGTGACCCCCCCCCCAACCCCCACCCACCCCTCAAAGCAATCATTGCAATGCGTTTGCATTAACTGAAAAAATATTTAGTCTCCATAATATCAATGCTAAAGTACTCCAGAAGATAGGAAAAAATAATAAATTAGAGGAAAATCTCGTTAGTAGGGATGAGTTGGATTTTACGTGAACGGGAAGGGATGTTTTCCGAGACGGAAGTTTGATGTAGATTAATTTTTAGATATTAAATGCATTGGTAAGTTTTTCGATAATATAATATCGTCACTTTTTTCAAAATTAAAAATATTTTCATGATTTGTAATCACAACATTTTTTTCTTTCGTCAAATCAACTTTTGTTGAAAGATAATTTATGTAGTTCAGATAACATAATATTTTGAGTTTCTGGTGATTAAATTAATCTCCTTCATTGCATTAACTCAATTTTTCAATTTCGATGAACTTAAAATTTTAAGGCAACCAGATTACTTATTTTTTTTAAGTTAAACCAACAATATTTTTTTACAGTGAAATTGTATTCATTATACTGTTTTCTAACAGTACACTAGATCCGCACTCATGAGCAGCTCTGTTTCACTGACTGCTCTCCTCGGGTCTCTTGTTAAGCTGCTTCCTCTCAGTCTCATTGTCTCATTAGAAATCTTCTGAATTTTAGATGAAGCAATGATCCAAAAGCTTTAGAAAACATAGCACATGAAACACAGGTTCATCCACCTGCCTTTTCATTAAGATGTGGGTGACTGTCATCTCTGAGTGCATTGCTTAGTCTTAATCTGCCTGCTTGAGCAAGTGCACTATACTTTTTCACACACCTAACTATATAATATTCCATGTAAATTTAAGCATCCGAGGCCCTGTAGCTTAGAGCGGTGCGGAACAGGGGGTTGTTGGGTTCATAAATGAATAAGAATCTCCAAATGAGTTTGCTGACCTCTTAAACTCTGTGAAATTAATATAAGCAGACATCCTGGCTGCTGCAGGGCTACCGCGGAGCCGGAGGAAGATCACTTAAGCTCTCGGAGTTTCCTGAAACTTTTATAAGCTGACTTTTCAAGACACATTGTTGCGTTTTATTGATGGTGGCAGGGAGCAATATGAAGGCAGATAAACCTTCACTTCACTTAACCCTATACATAAGAACAGGGGAAATTCAGGCATCGCAGCATGTGGTGTCACTCGCTTTCCCACCGCACAACTCTTTGACTCTGTGTCCTTGATTCGAGAACCCCACTTGCTTCTGCTAAGCCCATGGAAACAAACAAAGCTTTGGTGGAACAAACAAAACAAAGGTGAAGGCGTTTTTGAGACCTCGTGTTTGACGGTTGACAGTCAGCTCATTTTCTTATCTGCCACAAACCCGGGGCTTCCAGCAGTTATCGGCATTGTAATGCTGAAACATAATGTTTACTCTGTTTTTAGTCCGCCCAGCTGAGTTGCTTTTTGCTAAGCCAGTAAATAGCGCCAACAGGCTTTTCATATCACACTTGAGAGTGGACAAAACAAATTACACTAATGTCAATAAAAGAAGATACGGAAATGCCAGAGTGTAATGAACCACTTCAGTATGTGAGATGGACAGACTTTTTAATTGTTTTTCTATGTAAACATATGCTTGATGAGCATCTTAAGCCACGGTCACACTAGACTTTGAGCATGTGAAATTTGTACACACTATAATGTTTGTAATATGAGATCACTCTCTGCTGCGTTGACCAAAATAATGGGCAGCACATGGATGACACATTTACGTTACGTCTTGAACAAAGATTGTTGGAATCTGGTGTGACACATCTCTGTGTATATGTGTCTTAGTATATGAGGAGATAGAAGAACTGTAAAATCACATTAAATCCCCAATTCAACCAAACAAAAAGGCAGAGATCATATTCTCACGATCCTCTAAAATCATAATAATGATTTGCATAGATATGTAGAACATTGCTAATTTAGTATAGGGTGAGGAAGGATGTAACATCGTTCATTTCAGCCTCCTATTCATTTTTTTTAAATCAATGACGCATTTCAGAGGGTAAAAACTGGCTGTGTGACGGCCACATGCTAAATAATTCACACTTCTTATAAATATTGCACATTCACACTTGGATAAAATATCAACCGAGATATCTCTTAGGGTTCAGGGCACTCAGAGTTCAGATAGATCCGCCGGTCCAATAATCCACTTTATGGGACTACTGAGACACGAGATAAATAAACGCATTGTGAGGTAGGTCTTCATCCTATTTATACTCATTTGGTTGCAGTATTTAGGGGAAAATAAGCGTTTAATGGTAACGGAAAATGTATTTTCAGGTACATTTGATCAGATTTGTTGATGTTTTCTTTTGCTTCTGAGGGGACAGTTGCATTTTGTAAACTGATGTAAAGCACAGATTGTAAGAAAAAATGGTTAGCTTTGCTGAGACTTAGTTGTGCAACAATTTTTAATTTTTTGTTGGTCAAACTGTTTGATATGCAGTACAATAACATTGAAATTGTGTTTGAATGTCAAAAATGGGCACTAAATGTGCTAGAAAACTGCATTATTTGTTGATCCAAGATTAACTGTGAAATCCGGTAAGTGCAAACTCAGTGTATAACTTTGTGTACAGTAATTATCAATATCTATCAATAAAGCTATAGTTATGTAACTGTGATGCTGTGAATATTTCTTTACACTTGTGCACTTTTTCTGAAACTTGGGTATTTTTTCAGATGTTCATTCTCATATACAGTATGTGTACATCTGACAATGAATGAAGAATGAACACCTATTCATGCAATTCCAATCTTTCCCATTCAAAGGAAATGCCTCTGTGACAAATGAGGTGACAAGCGAGACTGTGAGTGGTTATTAATGAACATTTGTGCTAATGCAGTTGTTCTGCTCCAGATTTTGATTCCCACAGCTGGGAATTTCAGTTTATTGCTTACATTATACTCATACAAAATGTAGTAAAACGTTTTCAGAAAAGCCAAAAGATATTCAGTCGTACAAAATGGATAATTTTATTATAATTAATTTTATTAAGTTATAATCCTGTGAAAAAACATTACAAATCCAATGACAACCTCATTCAGCTGGTTGTTTTCCAATTAACTATACATTTTTGTGAAAATTTAGCTAAATATGATATATATTACAAGTGCAACTATGCTTGTGATGACCTAAAGAAGCACATCATAATCAGATTAAACTATTTACACATCACAATATTACGACATAATACATTACAAATTCGAATGAACATTTTCTTAAACCAAATCATGATATTTTCACATGGCCAGATTTTAGACTGATGGCACTGCAGTTAATTCTGGCCAATAGGAGGGGAAGAGTCCGTCTGATTGATTTATTAAAGGTGCCAAATGGGATTTAAAATCAAATCATACAACATGTTCCATACCAGATGGGGGCAGTATACCTCCAGAAATACCTCCACGGCCACGCGCTCTCTCATGTCTTCGAACAATATGGGCGAGTGCTGTGTTGCTCTGTCTCCCTCGTGCATATTAATCAAATCAATTGACGCGATAGTAAAAGGTTGGAAGACCGCAGTTTCACGTGGAGCATTTGGAGATTTTCAGAGATTAGAGACTTAATGAACAACATCTCAATACTAAATTATAAGGGCCGTCTCATAGACAAGTCGGTGCATTTCGACGATATGGGAAAATTAAAGCCCAGGCTATTATTTCTAGTTTTATGATATTCGATTTGTTCATATTACATTTTTATCATTAGTTTGAATTAATTTGACAGACAGCAATTCCCTGATGTGGACCAAGCTAGCGTCTTTCAGAGCTGCCAACTCTCACAACACTTTTCACACACTTTCACGCCACACATCAGTTTTGTCATGCACAGAAAAGGACACGGAGACCGATGTCAGCTCTCAGATTCTGTTCATTTTATTACGCAATTCAAACAATAAATACAGTATTGGCGCTTTACACGACAGATCCCTAGCGCACGTGAACCGATCATCTCTACTAGCTAATGGTAAAAGAACACGAACACTGGTGAAAGATACAGTATGCTACAACTTACCAAAATGTATTCCTCATGCATAATATCGACCAATCATTTTTTTTAACTCTTCCCTGAACTGAAATGTAGTAGTGGGCTGTATTTTCCACACGACTGACGTCAGGTTCAAGTACACACAAGCTGGCGCGAGCGCGACTTACTCGTGTACTGCAGTTTGGCTGGTGGTAACGTTGCCCGCCCGCATACCGCCTCCCATGGTCGAAACTGGTATTACGACACCTGCCGGGCCGGGGCTAGTAATTTAGCATGCTAATTCAGGTTAATATCTCGGCAGCACTATTACTTGTCAGTTTTTTAATGACATCATCAACCTTATTTCTTCTCAATCTTTTGATGCGTGTTGCTCATTTTTGGGATATTTTAACCTCAATTTTTACAGATGGCACCTTTAAGTGAGCATTTAGTTTTTATGCATTTTATTTGCAGAACAGTTTATCTGAAATTGTAAATGTCACAACAACAAGCAGAAGAGTCCAAAAAAAAAAAAAAAAACTTTCAGAAAGTCAGAATAAGCTGTAGACAAGCCTTGATCATGATGTGCTCATCGGAACAAACATTTCACCAATAAGAGCAGTGATATTCAATCCATAATCCAAAGAAAATGGGAAAATTCTATGCGTAAGGTTATTCTTTGGTCTTCTCCACAAAAGAAACTTGACGAAAAGCTCAGTGTTCATTTGGGTAAATCTGCAATGGGACAAAGGCTTGATAATATGAAATAGACCAGGGGTGTCAAATACAGCTGCTGAAAGGCCACTGTCCTGCAAAGTTTAGCTTCAACCCCAATTAAACTCACTTGAAGCAGCTAATCAAGGTCTTACTAGGCATACTAGAAACTTCCAGGCAGGTGTGTTGAGGCAAGGTGGAGCTAAACTTTGCAGGACAGTGGCCCTCTGGGACCAAATTTGGACAGCCCTGACATAGACACTATCAAAGGTGCAGAAAGAATGGAATTGTGAAGAAATGACTGACCTCTGAATAAGAGGGAGGAGGCTGGAGGCGGAACTGCTGATTGTAAGCTGGGCCATCCAACAGCCAGTCCGGTTGAGGCTGGTAGGCTGGAGGACTGTGATCTTCAAACTGTTCCTCTAACACAACCTCTGCATAGCTGGGTGGGGCTGTCAGGCAAATAATCATTAAAAAAATAATGACAAGATTTATGTACATATTTCAACTAATATGAACAATTTATGCATATGTTAAAGGGATACTCCACCGTTTTTTATACTGCCGATCCGATAACTATATACCACAGCAAGTGATTGGGAGCACTTCGACTCGGCGCAGTAATATCATCACTCGTGAAAAATCCTCTCCCCCTCTCCCTCTCCAGAGTGATGATATTACTGCGCCGAGTCCATAGATAAATATGCGCCGAGTCAAAGTGCTCCCAAGAACTTGCTGTGTTATTCCGCCATACAATATAGTCATCCACTTTACACACTTAGAAAAGCGCAACGTTTTATTTTGTGTCACCGTCCTAGGTCGAGTTACACTGCTCGAGTAACTGTATTTAAATAGGGAAATTGTGGAGGTGTTTGGTCGCTTCTCTGCTTGGCCCATAGTGAATGAACTGGGCTAGATAAGTGCAATCAAAGTGTCTCACGCGCCAGAGCGATTGAGTGCACGCACTGAGACGAGAGAGGAATGTATCAACTCATCTTAGTTAAGGGAATAACATAGTTTAATATGAAAAAACAGTGGAATATCCCTTTAAGTAATTTTCTGGAAATATAAACAGTTGAAAGTGAGAGGACATTTCTTTTTTTTCTTTTTTTTTTTTTTTTTTACAGTTTATAAGCTGCATTCATCACATCAATAAATTCACACCATACCTTCAGCTACATCTGGTAGGGTAAACATGGGGTACAGCAAGCTCATGTCCATAATGCTCGTGTCAAAACTGTGACTGGAATGACCATCGGTACTGATCACCAGTGGAAGCAGTACTTCTAGATTTTTGGCACCTGGTATCTGAACGAGAACCTTTAGAAGAGAAACAAACATATAGAATAAAGATTCATATAAATGGTGTGTATGTTATGGTATAGGTGGCGGATGAACCCAGAAGCAGACGGTGTGCAATCACAGATAATTTATTGAAGACAAAAAGGGGAAAACAAAGCCCACGAGGGGGCAAAACAAGACTCTGACAAGGTGACTGACTAGACAAGGTACTGACAAAATAAAACTAGGTAAACGACTGACACGAGCAATAAATAAACAGGACAAATACTCTTGACAGGTACTCACAAACTTGGCACAGATAACACTTGGCAACATTTGTCAACATTAGTCAATGAACCGACACAGGACAGCAAACACAAGGGGATTAAATAGGGAACACTAATGACGAGGACAGGTGAGACTGACTAGACAATAATGACAAGACGAGGATAACAAGGGGGCGGAGTAAAGAAACGAGACAACACAAGCACATGGCCCAAACAGACCATGCGCTTGTACACAAAACATGATTCTGTCATGATCCTGCCTCATGACCAGAGAAAATCAACCACAAGAGGGCAGAATCATGACAGAACCCCCACCTTAAGGAGCGGCTACCAGACGCTCCTCAAGGGGACATTAAACACGGGACATGACAGACTGTGACAAAGACAAAAACCAACAGTACATAGCAAAAACCAACAAAGGCAAACAAGAATACACAACAACAGGGTTGGGGTGGAACATCAAAAATAATAAACAAGGAAGGGGAGGCGGAGGGACAACAAAGTCCTTGAGCGAGGGTCCAGGGTGCACAGGCGGGACGGTGATCTTGGGACCACGGGGTATGGGCTTGGGACGGGGGGTCCGAACGGACTTGGGTGGAGTGGTGTGGGTAGAGGGAGAAACAGTCCGGGGTTGAGACATGGCAGGGGAGACAGGAGAAACAAGCGGAAGTCCAGGGGCAGTGGAGACAGGGACAAATGGGGAAACAGTCCGGGAATTAGTGGAGACAGGGGCGACCGGGAAAACAGACTGGGGTACTGCATTAGTGGCAGTAGCAACAAATTCAGAGGACTCAGAGGATGGGGAAACAGGACTCCTGACGGGGGACATGACAGGCGAAAGGACAGGACTGGGTGCAGCGCTCTCGGCGGCTGGCGCGGGTTCGGCGCTCTCGGCGGCTGGCGCGGGTTCGGCGCTCTCGACGGCTGTAGACACGGGACAAGACAATCTGCCAGACCTGGCTGGAACCTCCAGAATCTTGGCTAGACTTGACAGGTACTTGGACAAAGTTCTTGCCGCAACAGCAATAGGCAACTCCTGATCTGCTGATACTGACCGCAAAACAGCCTCAGCAGCCGAATCAGCTGCAGCCCTCTCAGCGGCGCTCACGACAGCAGACTCAGGGACGGTGTCCTCAGCAGCGGGTTCAGGGACAGCGCTTACAGCAGCGGGCTCTGGGACAGCGCTTACAGCAGCGGGCTCTGGGACAGCGCTTACAGCAGCGGGCTCTGGGACAGCGCTTACAGCAGCGGGCTCTGGGACAGCGCTTACAGCAGCGGGCTCTGGGACAGGTGGAGATGAAGGACGAGAGGCTCCCCTCCTCCTCCTCTTCTTCCTAGGCCGTGGCACGGACGTAGTAGACGGACCCTTGACCGGTTGGAGAAGCTCAATGGGGGCTGTAACTGGTGCAGGAAGGGCAGTCTCAGACAGCGTTGACTCTGTCGAGGATGATTCAGAGGGAGAATCCCATGAACTCCGTCTCTCTCGCTTGCCACGGAGATGAGGTGGTGTGGACGAAACCTCAGGCGAAGATACGGAGGAAACCAGATCCCCTTGAGTGACCACAGCTAGAACACGACCCTCCGGGATCACGGGCAGCTTGGCGGATGATGAGCCTGTGGGTGCCTGTGACTCTCTCCGAGACAAGCAATCCACCAACTCAGTGAACGGATAAGTCACCAGCTCCTCCCGTTCAACCAGGGGTGGAAGAGAGTTGAGACCAGCGACGAGGTAGCAGTTTAGGAGGAACTCCGGAATGAAAAACCTCCTCTCGTTCACAACCCGGGCATACTCCCTTATCGATAGCTGTCCCTGAGCGGGAATCGGGAGCTTGCCTCTCTTCGAGTTAGCGATGGTCTTGGACCACCACTCCTTCAGTTCCTCAGAGTCATGCTTGACACTGGAGGACATACCATCTGCTGGGTTCGATGCTGGTCGGTTCATTCTGTTATGGTATAGGTGGCGGATGAACCCAGAAGCAGACGGTGTGCAATCACAGATAATTTATTGAAGACAAAAAGGGGAAAACAAAGCCCACGAGGGGGCAAAACAAGACTCTGACAAGGTGACTGACTAGACAAGGTACTGACAAAATAAAACTAGGTAAACGACTGACACGAGCAATAAATAAACAGGACAAATACTCTTGACAGGTACTCACAAACTTGGCACAGATAACACTTGGCAACATTTGTCAACATTAGTCAATGAACCGACACAGGACAGCAAACACAAGGGGATTAAATAGGGAACACTAATGACGAGGACAGGTGAGACTGACTAGACAATAATGACAAGACGAGGATAACAAGGGGGCGGAGTAAAGAAACGAGACAACACAAGCACATGGCCCAAACAGACCATGCGCTTGTACACAAAACATGATTCTGTCATGATCCTGCCTCATGACCAGAGAAAATCAACCACAAGAGGGCAGAATCATGACAGTGTATAAATACATAGCTATATTAGCTAGTAGAGTTTTTAGAAATTACTATAATTATTAGTAAGTCTACATTTTTTTTTTACATGTGCTCATCAGAATATTCTTCAAACGACTGGTAACACTGAATGAGAGAAAAAAAGAAATCCTTCATAATCATCATATAATGATTACTTACTGCAAGCAAGTATTCCACTTTCAGGATGTCTGAATTCAGAATGGATGGAGAAACTGGAGGAATCTTCAATGCGTTTCCATTCCACCTGCTGGAACAGTTAGACGGCACCGCATTTCCACTAGCACTGGCAACCACCTGTTTGATGATTTTTTTTTTACCCTTTGCCATATAGGTCTGTATCTGGTATATCACTGCTTTTGGCACAACTAGACGAGAGGAGAGGTTCTCAATCAGAGCAGAGATTGGGATTGATTCTCCTAGAGAAGACAAAAAAAGCAAATGTGCAATCATAAGTTTACCTTTGATCTGATGATGATCCATCCAAAACTATTTAGTGTTCTTTTAATGGTCTTAACCATTTTAAATGACAGGTCTCTTGTCAGGGAATTAGCAAGAATTACAACAAATATTGCAGCCTAGATAAAGTAACTTGGTGCAGAATCAACTTGCAAACAGCTCTATACAAGAGACAAAAGTATGTTCTCTAGGGTATAAATAAAGTCAAAATGTACTAGATTTGGCATCATGTGACCTACAGCATCCCATATTCTACCAAAAACTCAATTGGATCTTTGATGTTTTTCTGAGACAGAAATGGCTTTTTAAGTAGTGCCTTTAAAAGCTTAGTGTATAGCCATATTGGGCATGGCCTATTTTTATTCACTTTATTGCCTACAAGGAGTTCATACATTTTGTTCTTGTAATGACAAGCTGATTATTTAGCAGCGATTACTCCAGCTTTCAGTGTCACATGATCTTTCAGAAATAATTCTAATATGCAGATTTGCTGCTCAAGAAACATGGAAACGATGATGCATACTTTTTCAGGATTCTTTGATTAATTGAAAGTTCAAAAGAATGGCATTTTCTTTAGTGACCCCAAACTTTTGGATATGTTTGGTAACTTTATGTTACCTTCTGTTGAGCAAAAACCTACAATATTCAAATACTGTCATCCTGTCACACCCAGAAAGCTTCAAAGCTCATAAAAATATACTTATTTTATCTTACCACGGCAATAGCCCTGCCGGTCTATACTGACCGACAGTGAGATGGGACCTGACGTAAAGATCCAGCTGCCGATCATCTTCTTACAGGTTTGTGACACTGGAGACTGTAATGACAACTCTGAGTCAGAGGTCAGGAGGATGTTCTCTAATGCAGTACTACTTTGCTTCAGATTTTACATCAATTCTACATTTCATTTTAATTTGATGCTAATGTGGCTTCCAGAGAAGAGGAACTAACTTTGCAGCCATTCAAAAAAAGTATGTTCTACATGGTATGAATGAAGTCAGAATGTACAACATCTGGCATCATGTGACCTAAAGCATCGACTGCTAATCACATACATTGTCCATTCATTGGATGCACACCATAAAATGGGTATACGTAGGAAAACAGAATGCATTTTTGACATACTCACTATTAATGATGGCATATTGACATCAATAGGATTGAGGATGCAAAGTTCTCTGCAAACACGTTGATTCTCATGAAATGGTGTTTTTAAAACTGCCTGCACCATGTAGAAAACATGGCCATGTTTTCCAGAGAACGAGGAAACCAAGGGACTAGGAGACAATTCAAAATGTGCGGTGTCAGTGCTCTGAATAGTGTAACAAGAGTTAATTTTGAACTGCAATAAATAAAACTATACACACAAAGTATATTTGTTTGCGATGATCTTATAATCTTTGCAGCCTTTATGTAACTAAGGCCTAAACAACTGAAAATGGAGTGTGCGTCAGGTCTCACACTTTAGAAAGTAATTTGATTAAATGGTGCCCAAAAAACTTGCACTGGGCCCGACCCATGCTCGGAATAGCCCTGCCAAACATTTGAACTTACCTCTGAGGTAATTGTAGTTCAAAAGGGATCACATACATGCCACTATGAAGGATGAGGTCTTGACCTAATCAAATATTAAATAATTCAAACTGTACTACATTCATGTTCAAAGGCAATGCAACAGATCACACTTCAATCAGCACAAAAAATCATGAGTATTGCAGCAGGCCTACCTGTTGATGCTAAAAGTGTCTTGGATAAGGAGAGATGTTTCCTCTCTTCGGAACAGCGGGACCATTTGTGCATCCAACTCACCTGAGCATATCCCTTCAGTAATACTTTTATGGCTTTGACTGTGGTGGCTTCCGAAATTTTGAGCGAAATATGTCCAGACACTACATCACCAGAGCAGTAGTAACCATCCCTCTGGTGATTGTTGTCAATAATTAAATCCAGTGATTTTCCTTTCTGTGGCATCTTGTTTTCTGGGGAGTGCAAGAGTACATTTAAATAGGAAAACACACATTGTTTATCTCATTGCATTTGTGGATTATTGATCAGCATCGAGATACTACTACACACACTTTATAATTGCGTGTCCAACATAATATTTAGCTATGCTTACCAATATCAACATAACTTTATAAAGACGCATAAAGCGCCTTTTAAACACTTTCAGTCAATGTTTAAAAGGCACTACATAAATAAACAACCATTGTGTATTATTTCGAATTACTTCTCACTTTGCTCACGCTGCAGCAGCACACGCCCGACTCACTCAGGTGTCTACAAGCCACGCCCAGTTTTTATTTATATGGGGCGATATTTGATTAAATAGATAAATTTACAAATATATTTATATATACAAAATATTTAATATTTGTAATGACCCACCCACCCTTTTAAGTCGACCTCACGCTGATAAAAGTCCAGCCACATCATGTATACATTTTTTGATTGGCCAGTTGCTGACTCACAGCCAATCAGCTTGCTTGCTTTGGCGTTCATGCCGCCAAACATGATGAATCTGAAAAACAAAAAAACAAAAAACTGTGGTGGTTTCCAGTCGAGGCCTTTCTGACGACGACTAGAAACTTCCAAACAGCTATCCACAGAGCTAATGAAAGGTTTGTTATTATCTTCCCGCTTGTTCACAACACAAAAGTATATTCATTTTGCTGCATCGTTGTTTATAATTGTAGCCTAGTCATGTTAACCACTTTCTGGAAAGATATCCATCACAAATGAACAGAAATCTCTGATGTATGCACTTTTGGGCACAGGCTTCACCTTAAAAAGTACAACGGGACTAACTTACTAACTTACAAGGTTTAATTTTACATTTAAAAGTGGACCTAGTATGAGTTTGATATGCAATTATGTCACTGATAAACGTCCAGACAAGTTTAAGTTAACGTTACAACGTGTAATTTGTTAGGTTTAGCAAATGGTTTACAAAGCTTTCCAATTGAGATGCAAGTAGCAAATAACTCGAATTTTTCTATGGACAGGACAAGGTGTTTCTTTTTATGATCTGTTAAGACCACCTCAATTCTCATACTTATCTTGGATCAGCAAACATCCAACCTTAAGGACATGTAATTGAAGATAGCTCCTCTCCAGAAGTGTCTTCTCTTTATCACCACCCAATGGTGAGTATATAAACCTACACAACACAATGTCTACTGTATTATGTTCTTACTAGTACAATATTACTGGTAATACATAGAGCCTCTAGTTGATTACCAGTGTTTATGATTACATAACACATACTATTTTAGAAATACAGCTCCATTTATAAAAGTAAAAGTAATCCTGAGGAATTTTTTTCCAGTTTCAAGTGTATCTTTCCAGGTGCAACTCGAAAGATGTTGCTTACCTAAAGCCGTTTGAGATTCTAATTTAGACCGCAAATGCAATAAAAGCAAGAATGTTAAAGCCATTCATTATGGCACAAGAGAACTCTACTGAATGTGTAGAAAGCAGTAACGGTTTGATGTACTGCAATTGTTTGATATGATTATTCAGCATGAGCAAAAAAGAGAGGTCAGAATCAGGTCATAGAATGCAATAATCTCAGTTACAGGCGCCATCAGTACAGAAATGTGAGGTTTTGCAGCTTACCTAGAGTGTATGCGAGTTGTGTGTGTGTGGTGCGTGGACTGCTGCAATCTCCCCTGTGGGCTAATAGATTCGAGATGACATGTTCTCCGCTTCCATGCTGAATGTTCAGTGAACTTTCTGGCACAGAGGCTGCCTCTAAAGTGGGTTCAACCAGAGGTTAATATAAACAAACAGCAGAAAATGGAGAGCCAGGGATTATTAAATGTTAGGATGACTGACAAATCCCTCATTGCCATTAGCCCACGGCCTTCACCTATGCCCTGCCTTCCAAAAAATACTGTACCGTGGCTCGACAATTTACCTTTTTTCTTTTTTTGGCAGTGGCGTGTTTAGTTGGGGCTGAGAATTTGTAATGTGTGGTCAGATTATGAGTCACTTGGCTAGAGAAAGCTTTTGCCAAAATGTCCTGTAAGATTGTGTGCCCACATTTAATGAGTTTAAAAATATGATGAAGTGTTGGGAGACGTTTATGCCAGCTGAGAGACAGATTTTCTCTGTGTTTGATGGTATGATCGATTTTAGTTTCAGGGTACTAAACGGTTATATAATTTAAAACAGTGTTGAAATATTTGCAGTTCTTGGTCTTAATTTTGCAGTATGATCAGGATGCATTAAATATTTTTAAATATATTCTGAACAGTTTATTTAAAAAAAAAGTATTTAAAAATATTGGATCATACATAAACATAGCTTGAAATAAAGTCTTTTCCCCAACACTTTTCAAGAACATAAAAATCATAAGAGGAAAAAAAAAAGGAGATTATAAGAGTCAGAGCAATAATAATAATGAAATAGAATTTTTACATATCTGAACATATTTTAAAATATTGTATATAATTATGCTATTGGTTTATGAATGAATTGTCATCTTTGTTATGGTTTTTGAAAAGTACATTCTTTCAGATATTTCATGTTGCAGAAAATCACACACACTGCCATCTTGTGGATGAGCGATCGAAATGCAAGCAGTGTAAATAAATTGCCCCTTTTGGATTTTTTGTGATATAACAGACAAATATCATTGTTCACCATTATTTACAGCTTGCATTAATAAATTATGGAGAGTTTAGTCTGTTATCTAAAGCTTGGTAAACTTAATTGCAGCTTCAGCTTTGACAGATTGTGTATGGAACATAGATTGTGTGTGTGTGTGGGTGTTTTTCCCTAGTTAACAATATCTGCAGTGCTCCTTTGAAATTCCTGCTCATATGGAAAGAGTTAATTCCAGGATGTGAATTGTCCCTGTCCGAGCAGCTGAAATTTATCACTGCCAGCGACAATGTGCAAATTTTGTGATGTAGGCAGTGCATTGTTAACAGTGATTGTCATCTAATTAAATCGTGGCTCGTCACAAGAGATGCTTTTTATGCTGAGATAAGCATTGGGAGTCTACTCAAGCGTTCCCAAGATCAATAAAGATGTTCCCTTCTGGATTACGAATAGTCTGAGGGTTACATGGGGCAGAGGAATTAATTAGGAAAGAATTCTTATATCCCCCTATAGACACACACATACAGTTTAACTTTTATAGTTGGTTAGTTGAGATGGGAAGGGGGTATTTAAATGATTTGATGTCAGCTTTCACTCCGGTTTAATGCTGATGTTTAAGAGAAAGCATCAGGAAAACTTAGAGCAAATTAAAATGTCATGTGAAACTAAATTTAAATGATGTCCTTTTGTTCAGTAAACAATCTATTCAAAGGCATTTCAATTATAACAGCTCATTCACAAGCCAATAATATTGAATTGTTTGTTCATATAAATCTAACTGTATTCTGAGCACAAAAAGATGACTTCCAGTCAAATTTGTTTTTGTAGATTTGTGCAGATGTATTGATTGATTTAGTGCATCCAGGCAGCAAACGCTTGGTGAGCCCTAACCTGTCTAAGTACACTCTCATCAGTTTTAATGTGTTCAGTCTCATTGACTTGACACAAGCCCAGGGTCTCACTCCAATTCATTGCACCATTCCCCCCTGAAAGAGCACAGCTTGAGACCCTTAGCAAAACCAACAGTGCTTTTTAGTGCTGAAATGCAATCAAATCAATGTGTGTGTATTTTATATATATATATATATATATATATATATATATATATATATATATGTGGATGTGTGCGTGTGTGTTTTTAAGAATGTTTTCATTAGATATGGCAGATTAAATGCTGTACATTTTATTGTTACTTGCGTGACCATGGAACAGTCCCAGATATCACCTTCTTTGTTCAAGCTCTTTTGTAGATGGCGGCACATATGCACATAGTGTATTTTTACAGTGCGCTCAGGTGCATGGCAGTGTCATCCCCCATTGCTTAGACATGCATGTGTGGAGTGAAAGGGTGAGCTTGCTAAAAGACACAGAAAATAGACTGATTGCAGAATAGTAGGCATGCCCGTTTAATGCACTCACACTCTAACCCTGCCATTCTTTCATCAGCCCCCACGCAACTCACCCCAAACACACACATTTTTTCCATTGGCCTTGTGCAAATTGAACAAAGGGAACTGGTAAAAAGTGGAAGAGGAAGAAAAGCAACTACAAAAAAGCTGATGTTCTTCTTCGTATAATCCGAGGGTGCTCAGAAGTAGCTTGGGGTTAAACCTCCCTTCACTCCTTGTTCCTATTTCACACTTTAATGGCATTTTAATGCGACTGTCACTCTGAGGCAGGGTTCACAGCGTTCAGGTGTGGTCTTCAAATGATCCGGAGGAGGGGAAGCCTATAGTGCAATGTGTAGGGAGCACCTACATAGCATATTCTTATGTACATACTGTATATACGTTTTGTTTAATGCAAAATTGACATTTTATTACTCTAGGTCCATGTTTTAAATTTCTCTAATTCAATAATTCAAATTAAAATTACAGAAAGGAAATTCAAACTAAATGTTTGTAGTAATGCTTAGTAACATTGTTGTATTTGTTAGACCAGTTTATACACTCATCTAAACGATTATTAGGAACACGTGTTCAATTTCTCATTAATGCAATTATCTAATCAACCAATCACTGGGTAGTTTCTTCAATGCGTTTAGGGGTGTGGTCCTGGTCAAGACAATCTCCTGAACTCCAAATTCACCTTTGGCTAAGCCACGCCCTAGAATGTAGATTTACCAATCACAGCGCAGCCAAGAACGAGCTCCCACAGAGGTCGGACACTTTTTCACAGCGCTTCATTGACTTTCAACACAGGCGTCTCATATTTTTGGTCTCGGCAGGCTATTACCAACCTAGTTTTATCCAAAATATGGTTAAACGTTGTGCCTCGGGCATTTGTAACACAGATACGCGTTTCCCAGAGAGGTTGGAGGGGGTGTCCATTTTTTCCCTTCCCAAAACCAAAGTAAAATCCTGACAAGTGTCGTGTTTGGATTAAACTGTGTGGATGTCCTTAGTCAGCTAAACCCCGCAAAGATCAACAAGCACATCTTTTTTACTTCTAACCTTACTGTGAGTGTGAAGTTATACTAGTTGGACAGTTTTATAATGTTTTAGGTTATGATTTCGGTTCTCATACCGGTTGTTGACACGCTAGCACACGCTGCTAATAATTACAACGCTATACTTGTGTAGTCCGTTTGCTTTGTAATAACGATTATAGAAGTGAATAGAGACCTACCCAGCTTTGCGTGAACAGTGTTGCTCCCTGATATTGTTAGTCCCAGCCTCCGTCTCGATTAATTAGGATATGCGGTGGTTAATTTTTTTGACTGTGACGGTAACGTAATGCTTTTGCTTCTATTTTGGTTGCCTTGTTGTTGATTGCGTTTCACCTGTATGTCTTGAATATAGCCTTCGAACACATATTGCAGCCCCTTTTGCCTACTTCTATCGGACACTTTATTTGCTGCTTTATAAAAGTTTGATAACATTTCAGCAGGAAGAGCTGTCACAGCATAAGCCATGCAGAGCGCAGATGAAGTTTGACGGATGTAGCAACAGTAACTAAGGGGGGCGGGGCTTAGCCAAAGGTGAATTGAATGTCAGAATGGGAAAGAAAGGTGATTTAAGCAATTTTGAGAGATTTCACAATCTGCTCAGTTACTGGGATTTTCACGCACAACAATTTATAGGGTTTACAATGAATTTTGTGAAAAGGGAAAAACATCCAATATGCGGCAGTCCTGTGGGCGAAAATGCCTTGTTGATGCTAGAGGTCAGAGGAGAATGGGCCGACTGATTCAAGCTGATAGAAGAGCAACTTAGACTGAAACAACCACTCGTTACAACCGAGGTATGCAGCAAAGCATTTGTGAAGCCACAAAACGCACAACCTTGAGGCGGATGGGCTTCAACAGCAGAAGACCCCACCGGGTACCACTCATCACCACTACAAATAGGAAAAAGTGACTACAATTTGCAAGAGCTCACCAATATTGGACAGTTGAAGACTGGAAAAATGTTGCCTGGTCTGATGAGTCTCGATTTCTGTTGAGACATTCAGATGGTAGAGTCAGAATTTGGCGTAAACAGAATGAGAACGTGGATCCATCATGCCTAATTGCCACTGTGCAGGCTGGTGGTGGTGATGTAATGGTGTGGGGGATGTTTTCTTGGCACACTTTAGGCCCCTTAGTGCCAATTGGGCATCGTTTAAATGCCACGGCCTACCTGAGAATTGTTTTTGACCATGTCCAAATCCTTTTATGGCCACCATGGACCCATCCTCTGATTGCTACTTCCAGCAGGATAATGCACCATGTCAGAAAGCTCAAATTATTTCAAATTGGTTCCTTGAACGTGACGATGAGTTCACTGTACTAAAATGGCCCCCACAGTCACCAGATCTCAACCCAATAGAGCATCTTTGGGATGTGGTGGTACGGGAGCTTCGTGCCCTGGATGTGCATCCCACAAACATTTCTAAAGAATGCTTTCAGCACCTTGTTGAATCAATGCCACGTAGAATTAAGGCATTTCTGAAGGCGAAAGGGGGTCAAACAGAGTATTAGTATGGTGTTCCTAATAATCCTTTAGGTGTGTGTAGCTTGTTCAGGTGTCCTTAATTTCACTTTTATCCTGCTAGTCTTTTGTAATTTCCCTTTATAATCAAAGTCGGCACCCTCACTTAAGTTGCTTTTGAATCCTTCTCTGTACAACAGACCATTTTCTGTCTTTATTTTCGTCCTGTTAGGCATCTGATTCTTGTTTCCATGTAAAATAAGTTAAATGCTAACATGTTTTTTTAAGAATATTATTTATTTTTTTTCATTTTCGAAATCAAGTTTCCAATAATTAATGTATAATAGACATTTTCCTGTTCAGCCCTAAAATGGATAATTTTGGATGGGTAGTTCATAGATAGCCTATTAGTCCAGGCAAAATAGCCCATTTTGGAGCCAAAAATAGAACTAATTGTAAAAGAATTTTTTTCAGCATAGATCATTTCTATGAGGTGTCCAGAACAACATACTAAAAGTCCTAAGAAATCCTAGTTGAGGAAATATGTTTAATTCTCATCAATCCGAGATGTTTGCCAGTAAGGCCAGACAACAATACACCCCAATGGGGCTATTTTTTTCCTTTACTCCTATCAAAATAAAACTTTATACAATGAAAGTACCCATGAAAAGTAACAAATTTTGTATTACAAGTTTCTTTGAAAATGAATTTTATTATGCAAATGAGCTATACACTAATCGAATATGCCCAAAATACACCCAAATAGGCTTAATTTTTTCCTTTACTCCTACCACAATAAAACTTTACACAATGAAAGTCTACAAGAAAAGTAAAACATTTTGTATTAGAAGTTTCTTTGAAAATTAATTTGAATATGCAAATGAGCAATTTACTAATCGAATATGCCCAAAATACACCCTAATGGGCTTATTTTTTTCCCTTTACTCCTATAAAACTCACAATTAAACCTCACAGAACAATGACAGTGAAAGTATACATGAAAAGTATACGTAGTTAGCAGAGCCGGACAGTATCAGAGTACATTTACTTTAGTACAGTACTTAAGTACAATTTTGAGGGATCTGTACTTTACTCGAGGATCATTTTTGGGGAGTACTCTTGACTTTACTCAAGTACAATTGAGAGGGAAATATTGTACTATTTACTCCACTACATTTCTACCCATAACCGTGAGCACCCATTACTACTTCTAAAAAAAAAAAATGAAAATAAGAAAAATCTCGGAAACCCTCAATTTGTTGTTTCCCTCTCAAACGTGATTGGATTGTGCAAGCGCCTAGGCTGGGTTTCCCCATGCTGTCTTGCCACAGCGCGATTTTATTCACGCTGCTAGGCAGCCTGGACACCATGAACCAAATTTTCGCCTGAGCTACGGAACCAATCACAGAACGGGGAGGGAGTGGCAAGACGATGATGATGTCTATGCAACACCGCAGCAGTTTGTGTATCTCTATGGATCCATCTTGGCAGTGGACGCGAAGTTACCTTTTGATACAGTCTTTGTGTATACATACATACTGTAAAACTTAAAATAATAGCCTGGGCTCTTATTTTCCCAAATCATCGAACTGCACCGGCTTGTATTTGAGACAGGCGTCTATATGGAACCGGCCTTTATAATTTAGTTTTGAGATGTTGTTCAATGAGTCTATAATCTCTAAAAATCTCCAAATGCTCCACCTGAAACTGCGGTCTTCCAACCTTTTAGTATCGTGTCAATTGATTTGATTATGCGCGAAGGAGAGAGAGCAAGACAGCGCGCGTGTTGTTTGAAGACGTGAGAGTGCGCGCGTGTGTCCGGTGCGCTCTCTCTGCTCCTTATGTGTCCTATCAAGTGCAGCAGTTTCTATTCTACACCACTCACCGATCAAAATAGGCTTTGGCGGGACAAAAATTTGCTTTGGCAGACGCCAAAAAGCGGACGATCTGACGGTTTTAGGGCCGGTTCACATATCGCGTCTTTTGCGCGCTCAAGTTCGTTATTTCAAATGTAGGCGCGCGGTATGCGCGCTCATAATGGAAGCGACGCGGTCGCGGTGCGACGCGCTCGTTTTTTCCAGGCGCGTCCGCGCCGCATCGAGATAAAAACAGCTCAACTTTTCAGAATGCCGCAAGCGCACCGTAGGTCACGTGACACGAACCAACCAATCAGCTTCCTCGCCATTTTTGTTACCTCTTCTTAAAATATAATCAAACTGGTCCTTGTCCACTCTGAAATAGGCTTTGAACCTCCCATTGTCCAGGCGGAGTTCCTGAATCAGCTGGTGAAATTCCCCATGGTTCTTGCGTTTTTTTAGTATGGGGTGCACCCAAACACTGCGGCGTTTTTTTACTTTTCTGAGTAAATAAATCTTGCAACAGAGTTACAGCAAGGGTTTTTCGGTGGTGGAAATCCATTGCTGAAATTTCCTTCATGTAATGGAGAGCGCAGCTGATGGTTGCTTAGCAACGACAGACGCATCCGGAGTGCAACCGCCCTAGCGCTTCTTTGGAAAAAGGAGAACGCGTGCGCCTAGCGTTTTCTACGCGTTTTTAGGCGCGATATGTGAACGGCCCCTTAGAAGATTAACAACCCGAAACTAAAAAACAGACCTGGCCTCTATTTGAGACCGGCTTTTATTTACCCAAACCTGCAGCCACACTAGGCGTGTAAAAGAGACAGACTATTTGGGACTCGCTATTATTTGAAGTTTTACTTTAAATCTCCTAAATCTCTGACCCATCGTCTTTTTCCTCGTCTAATTTTCTGCCGTTCTACAAACGTCATCTGGTACCGTTGACCCGATTGGCTATGAGCTACGTACAGACGCATTTGATAGACATTCGTAGCACCCAATAATATGGCTCCGGGCATTCATAAACCACCCCTCAAACACGAGAAAATGAACATGTGGTTTCTAGACAATGTTTCATTCTCAATGAGACGTGGTCTGATATCAGCAATCACCTTCAGCTTTCCGCCAAAGTCAACTCCATGGTCAGATTTAGATAAGAGACCAAACCATGGACGAAACAATGGATGGAGACGCAGCCGGCCCATCCCGGGAATGTGCCGACCCATGGCCCCACCTATATTCTGAATAGTGACTGAAAAGTGACCCCGAACTCATCTCCAGAGGAACCTCAAACTCTCCCTCCAACATCAACATCTGCAAAGTTCCAGTCTTCGGGTCTTTAAACAAATGATGGTGTGGAAAGGGGGAAGTGAACGTACGGACCCAAAAGACGGGGGGTGGCATGTTTTGGATGGGGGAGTTTTGCCAATAATGACCGATCAGCCTGCGGCACCACCAGAAATTCTAGATGTAGTCCGCTGTAGTTGCAAGAACGACTGTGGCACAAAGAGAAGAACATGCAAAAAACATGGACTCCCTTGCACTGCCATTTGCAGGGAATGTCGTGGTACTAGCTGCACAAACTCACAGTTGCATGATTTATCTGATGAATATGACCCAGAGGGGAAGAACTAAGCAAAGAACAAACCGGGAACTGATTTGGGTATGCCAGAACCAAGAGCCACAGAGAAGGGGTCGAGGATAAAATAAAATGAGAGAAAACAAAAATTAAAAAACACCCAACCCTCCCCTGAGGCTTGTGTCCCTCTGTGACCCTGAAGACTATACCGGCGGGGGTTATACCCCTGACAGGTACTACCAAGCCAGGCAGTTTTCAGGTTAGAGGCCAGTCTAAAAGCAGCATTGCCATCACCCATTGGCAGTAGGATGATTGGATGAAGATTGGGCCGATTTGTCATACATATGAAGTGTGTTTCTGCCTATGCAAATTATGACATATTCAATAAGTGTAGAGCTCATGTGCATATTCAAATTAATTTCAAAAGAAACTTGTAATACAAAATAAGTTACTTTTCCTGTATACTTTTACTTTGTAAAGTTTTATTGTGGTAGGAATAAAGCAAAAAAATTAAGCCCATTTGGGTGTATTTTGGGCATATTCGATTAGTGTATAGCTCATTTGCATAATAAAATTCATTTTCAAAGAAACTTCTAATACAAAATGTTTTACTTTTCTTGTAGACTTTCTTTGTGTAAAGTTTTATTGTGGTAGGAGTAAGGAAAAAAATTAAGCCTATTTGGGTGTATTTTGGGCATATTCGATTAGTGTATAGCTCATTTGCATAATAAAATTCATTTTCAAAGAAACTTGTAATACAAAATTTGTTACTTTTCATGGGTACTTTCATTGTATAAAGTTTTATTTTGATAGGAGCAGAGGAAAAAAATAGCCCCATTGGGGTGTATTGTTGTCTGACCTTACTGGCAAACATCTCGGATTGATGAGAATTAAACATATTTCCTCAACTAGGATTTCTTAGGACTTTTAGTATGTTGTTCTGGACACCTCATAGAAATGATCAATGCTGAAAAAAATTCTTTTACAATTAGTCTGTCGTAAAACGTTACTTTGCCTGGACTATATACTTTCCTGGGGGAAATGAGCGATTACTTCCCTAATTTATTTCAGTTTGGATACACTTTTGATTTGATGGAATCAGTTAGGATATACCTCAAGCTGCTTTGTTTGTAGTACATAACATCAAACATGCTAAGAGAACACAGACTAATATAACCAAAAAGCATACCTAAATTATATTTTATTTTTTTTAAATTGGGAGTGGTTTTTAACACAGAAAAATGATAATAGACCTTTTATTTGGCACCTGAGAGAGTATATTGTCCTCTGAGAGACAGAGCGGATACGTGTGAGGCAGATTCATTCAGGAGTTTCACATTAGCGTGGCGGCCAGTGTTATTACAGCTGTTATGAAATCTTGACAAAGGGGTGAATTCCACTCTCTCTCTTCCTCAATAATTGCTTTTTAACGGTCTGTCCTCCGTATCCATGGAAACATAAAAACGCTACAGAATACACAGGAGTTCCTGTTATTACCTTGATGAATCCATCAAAATGGATAAATTTTAGATGCTATCAGCAGTTTTGCTAGAGGCCGAATCTGGATGGTCAGAGACTGTGTTCAACAAACCTTTAAGTGATGCTTTTGATTTACGGAACCAAATGTGAGACGTTAATGATGCAACAACAGTTTTTTTTTTTGTACAATATGAATAAACAACATCTATGATTTGCTTTTAAAGTTTTCATGCACAACCTACTCTTTGGATTAAATGAGTGTGTGTGAGAGCATTAGAATGTAAGAGCCGTCTTTGAGGAAAAAAAAAGAAGGGAGGAAATGAATTTATCCGTGGGGGTTCATTTGGAAATCTGCTCAGGTGTTGGCATTTTTAATGAATTTCTGTAAATTCCAAATGACTGATAGTTGTTATCAGCAGCGGCTCTGGCAGTGATCTCTATTGCATAGTTAATTGAACAGCGAGCACAGTAATTAACAAAGTTAGTTATTCTCAGTGCTATTGGGCATTTGGTCTGAGCCATTATGGATCAGAGTAGAGTGCTCTGTGATCAACAAGAAAGTTCTCATTTCAGGACAGCATAGTTGTCCGATGTCTAAAGACCAAATTTGTAAGTGAACTGCAGTTCTTTTTTATCCAACCCAAAATATATTTGACCCTTTTACTGAAAAACTGCTTGCATTTTAGTTAGAAAACAAAGTCAAATTTGTGCATCTTTTGTACTAAAATGTGGTAAAATTGGAGGGGGTGGGAAGTAAATGAGCAAGAAACAAGTGAATAAATGCCTAAGCAAATTAATAATCAAATAAGTACCCCCTTCCCCCGCACAATCATGTATATCTCACAGGCTGACTAGGAAAATATGAAAAATTAATACTATATAAAAAATTTGGAAAATATTTTGACTGTCATTAAGTGTAACTGTTCTTTTTGAACACTGGTTGAAAACTCTCTTTTCGCGTCCTTAAATAATTAATATTTTTTAGTGTGATTCATTGGCCAAAAAGAGAGATGAATTTGAGTGATTGCATTATTTATCTATTTTCAAAATTCGGGTATTTCAGACTACAAAACAAATGACTAAAAGACTACAATTGAAAAATGTGTATATTACATATAAAATTTGCTCCGCCAAAGTAGCTTGTAAGAGTGACTATTTAGGAGTGTTACATGCCACTGCTAAAATCCACCCACATGTGGCAGGTTGGCAGGTGTTAATATCAAGCCCTGTTCATAATATCTCCACACACATGACATTTTTGGGAAATGATTGCAATGCAGTTTGTGAACAAGTCCAGAACAGCGATCGGCCAAAAAAGAAAAACAAAACAAAAAGCACCCATTTCCGATTGATGGCCGGTTGACCGGTGCATCTCTATTGTATTACACAGTACAGTAAAATTAGGAGTCATTCTCGCCATTTTTGTGTGTATCCTTCCAAGATGTGTTATACTTGTGCTATACAATTCCTTTCTGTGGACTGGCAGAATGTGGGTTGGTGATGGCTTGCCATGCCTGACTGGCCCCTGACCCTGGGGGTGACTCGCATGTCTGGGTCATGTAAGCTCCTGTAACCCACTTCTGCCCTGACAAGAGCCTGACAGCTGCCCTGCTTATGTCTCTCTCACACACAAACGCAGGTCTTACAATTCATTTTTTGATGTACTTACCATTTTATACTCATTACACTAACAATTAATCAGTAACTGAAATCAATACATGATGTTACTCCTATTTCTACTGCTGGACACGCCTGTAATTGGTGAACATAGAAGCTTCTGGGTGTTCTTTGTATCTCTTGTGTGACAAGACATTCCTATGTGCCCTAGCTTTTGTTTACATGGAATAAGTCAAATATTGTTCTTTTCACTAATCTTTCAGAAGGGAGAATATTTCTCGGCACAACTTGCCCCACATTGCTTAATGTGTGACTGGAGTGTCTGACCTCAGTCATACTATTTTTGCTCCCTCTGCTCTGAGTCGTACGTCAGAAGACACAGTTTGGCTTTATCGCTATAATGGATGTGCTCTGAATAAGACATTAAACAAACTAACCCCATTTCACCCTCAGTGTAATGGTAGCAACACTAAGGTACATCTTTTTGTAACTTTCTCGTTTTAATTACATGAGGGTTTTTTTCTGATTGTTTTTGGATAGGGATGTAAAATAGTGTTATTTTTTTAGACTGTTGTGTAATATGAAGACATTATCACAGTCAGCTGCATCACGGCCATTGAGGCCATCAAGCCCAAGAGGATTTTAAACAAAACAGGATTAGTTCACTTCAGAATTAAAATTTCCTGATACTCAGCCCCATGTCATTCAAGATGTTTGTCTTTCTTTCTTCAGTCGAAAAGAACGTTACGAAAATTACGTTTTCCGAGAACAACATTCCAGGATTTTTCTCCATATAGCGGACTTCAATGGCAACCAATGGGTTGAAGGTCCAATTGCTTTTTCAATGCAGCTTCAAAGGCTCTACGTGATCCCAGCTGTGGAATAAGGTCTTATTTAGAGAAACAATCGGTCATTCCCCCCCCCCCCCCCCACCGATAAAAAAAAACTTGCTGAACTGCGATGCACCAAAGTTAATGTTTAACTTTCAAAAAGTTGAAGTGTGTGATTTAGTGGCACCAAACATAATTTCAGTCCTTTTGTGGGGCTGGACATAACAACATTGGCTTAACCAAAATGCTTCGAATTTGAGGTAAGACCTTGTTTTTCGATCAGTGGAGGACTGGGGAACATTAGTTCTCGAGTTGTGGTTAAAGCATAGTTTCTTGTTTGCATCATGTGGACTTAAAGGGATACTCCACTTTTTTGGAAATAGGCTCATTTTGCAACCCCCTCCTTTTTTGAATCCATTCAGCCGATTTTCTGATATTTATAAGAATATCAGTAACCAGACAGTTTCTGGTCTCATTGACTTCCATAGTAGGAAGACATATACTATGGTAGTCAGTGAGACCAGAAACTGTCTGGTTACTGATATTCTTCTAAATAACAGAAAATCAGCTGAATGGATTCGAAAATAGTAAAACTTGACTGTTTAACTCTGGGGGAGTTGTAAAATGAGCCTATTTCCAAAAAAAGTGCAGCAGCAAGCAATGTTGTTGTACAGGAGCGCACCCCTCTTTAGTTATGCTGGACTGAGTTGTTGTATTGAGAAGTGTGTGGAGTTTGGATATGCCTGCTCACCAGATATGACAGTTGGGATCTCTGGGCAGGACTGAAGTGCTTCTGGCTATGGACACTGAGGGCAACACCTGCTCGTCTACAGCAAACCTCCTTTCAGGGTACAGAGAGACATCACAGATGCACCCTGCTCTTCTCTCATACTAGACAGTCTTGTTCACTGACCCCATCCAGATTTCATTCTCTGTGCTCTCCAGATCCTCTCTGACCTGACACAGAACACTGACTTACACAACTGCCAACACCTCAAGAACCTCTGCACTTCTCTCCCTCTCTGTCTCTCTTCAGGTCACTGTGTGTGTGCTGTGCCTCTTTAAACTTAAGTTATTATTTTGGCAAGGTGAAATGGGAAAGGGTGTAAATGAATATGTCTAGTTATATTTCAGGATGTCTGACATCAACTCAAATTATAAAAACAAATTCTGCAATATAGGACCATAGAAATATGACTTCTCAAAAATAAATAAATAAAGTGGTCCACTGGCACACACAACTTAAAATTGAAGAGAAGAAACCTGAATATCTGAGGAATATTCAACATAGGGATATGAACATTTTAATAATAATAAAAACAAGAAAACAGATAATTTACTAATGCACAATTCCATCCTAAATGTATTTTGCTGCTATCATATTATAGTCACCCAGGAAAAGGCTTAATATTTAGAATGTCTAAATGTTGTGAAATAATTTAGCTTTTATAATAATAATAATATTGATGATAATAATAATAATAATGGTAGCACTTTACAATAAGGTTCCATTAGTTAACATTATAGTTAGTTAACATGAACTAACCACGAATATCATATCTGTTCAATAAATATTTTTTATAGTACTTTCACTGATGTTAGAACTGAATAAAGACATAAGAAACATATAACATTTACATATAAAAATAAATAAATGTTTTTGCAGTGAGAAAATATAATAAAGAACCATGCGGTTCTGCCTTCTCCTCTCTTGTAGTAGGTCTATTAGCTCATTGCTGCGCTCACACGATGTCATTTGAGTCTGTTACACTATAAACTGCCTTGTTACCCCTGTGTCTTGTGCAGCCTGACCAATTACTTTTGATCTTAAGAGGACATGACATTTGTACGCTTTGCACTCTGAAGTGACTGCACATGTTAAAAGATGCATCATGCCTTTTCCCTCGCAAATAATTCATGGTGCTAAGTTTCTAAGGGCATTGCTCTTTGAACCTAAAAGTATAAGGTTTAAATATAGGTCCTCGGTGTAACTTGCACTATGGGTCTTTTTAGGACCACCTTGAACTGCATGGCGGACGGATTACTAGCCTTTAAAAACTACATTTGCACAGGAAGAGTTTTACTTGCCACAGTGTTTGCACTTTGGATTTGCATAAACTTGTCATCCTCGTGCGTACATTTTGCGCATTTGTGGTTTTATGAATCTTTAACAGCGCGTGCTGTTCACAGCTGCCTGGTCAGAGAGCTCTTTCTGACAGTCACTGATGCGACTGGCATGAACTTTTGAACCTGGTTATGCTCTCTGCAAAATTATGTTCTGTTCTGTGTTCATGGGCTATTTGGACAATTCCCACAGCTTTTAGTGGAGTTATGGAATGAATTGATCTAATAAAGCCATTAGATGTTTGAACGTATCAAAACAGGATCACGTGTACTTTGGCACGGATTACATTCTGTGTTTTGAAGCTTCCGCTCTGCTCCAGCTGTCTTTGAACATGAGACAGAAGAAACAAATACCCTCTTTCTTTTTGTCTTCTGGTCCTGCTGCATCATGACTCATTTGTAAGGACTTTCGCTCATACAACCCTGACTCAGTTTGACGCAACAGGTCATCTTTGGGCCATAGCCCTTCGTTTGGTGCTCATGTTCAATAGTGCATAGCATAGATGTTTTTTGGAATTTGTAAAATGAAAGCTCTGTCAGCATTTAGTTTGTTTTTTGAACAAAACACTGGTTGCTTTTAAATTTAATGAATGTAGTTACAAAGAACGAGGATTGTGACGTGTATATATATTCAAGGTAAATGACGTCTCGAACAAGAAAAATGTAAGGCGAGACTTTGAGTGTATCTCATGTGAGTGACACGTTGTCCTGTCCTTGCGCTGAAAACACGTCATCAGAGAAGAGGAGAAATGTCGCTGTAAAAGGGAGAAGTTATTTTGATTACGTATTTAAATCCTATACTGAAATTAGGGCTGAGCGTTCTGGCAAAAAATCAAAATCAAATTTTCAACCCATTTTAATTATTTTTTTGAATTCATGGTGACTTTAAAGCTACAATATGTAACTTTTACCCATCTAGCAAGTGAATAATAGAAATACAAGTTACAGCAAAAAGCATTGTTTTGGTCATTCATTAAGTGAAGTTATGCTTCGGCTCCACTATTCTTCGCAGGTGTGGATCTAATGGTGTGAGATGCATTTCTGTGCCCATGGTTACAATGATTTCCTTATCATCACTGCAAATATCACCTACAACTTCAAAACAAAATAGCAATAAATGGTATCAGATATGGTAAATTGGTGGAAACTATTTTGGTCCGAAATTAATTAGTTGTGGCTTCAAGCTACTACGACCCCTTCCACTGCATTTAGTAGTTGCTTGCCCTTCCTTCTTTTTATGGATATAATGTTCACATGGACAAATGACAGATGCATGCAGTTTCCTAAAAATCAGAGCAGCTCTAAAATCTAAATTATGTTAGTCCTACAGAAGAAAAAGTCATTGAGATTTGGAATGACTTGAGGGTAATGATGTAAATAAAAACGAAATACAGAATTCTCACTTTTTTGGGTGAACTGTCCCTGTAGCAATAGTTTATATTTTTATTGAGATTTTAGCTGTATACTATATGGCATTTATATTCTGTCTGCCACTACATGATGCGGCTATACAGTACCTCCTCAACCCATCAGCTACAGGTGGAAAACTGAGCTTGTATAGTGATTTGTTTTTTCCCCGTGCAAAGCATTATGAAGTATTTGTTACTCTGATGGTAAAATTGAATGGAAAAGACCACGAGGCGATGCAAATGGGTCTTTTGATCTGTCAACAGCCTGCAGATTTTTGTTTCCTCTTTTACCCGGTAACTGCTAATGGGTAATATGATGTATTGCATGTCAGCTTGGCATTATTAGATACGCACTCAAAGACTCTTGTTCATAAGGATTTTTTTCTTTTTTTTGCTTATTCAGCCATTTGAATTCTCGCCTTTCATATACAAAATTACTCTGATGGATTGATAGGAAAACATGTACTAACAGGGGGAGAGAGAGAGAGGCTGGCGTGTTTGCTCGTGCTGGCAGCGCGGATTGTGGCATCTGTTGATAAAGAAACAGCATACTGCTCTTCAGCAAGTCGGGTTTACATCTCCCCTCCCTTCCCAAAACAAATTTTGATGTCTAGAGTGTTGTCATGTTTGTTCCTTTGTGTGATATTTACCTTTATGCCTAAATGACATATTGACATGATTCTTGTGAGGTGTTGAAGTTTTGGGATCATCACATCTAAACAAGGAGACATAAAACATATTGTAGTTCTCTTGATAAATTGAATTATAATAATGACCAGTGTGCAATTACTCATCACTGTAGTTACTTTACACTAGCCTGTCCATATAACAATTTAAAATGTTTACTATGGATATTAACTCCACAAATGTCACTTTCAGGACAAGATGAGTGTCTTTTGTATCTGAACTTTAAATTCCTGTTTGGGGAAACAAGTGCCCCCTGGTGGTAATGTAATGAATTGGAATAGTTAGGGAAAATAAGAAAAGTTAAATCCACTATTTGCCATTAATTACTCAAACTCTTGCAGCGAGAATTCTCACTTTATTCATTCTGTCAAAGATTGTTTTGATCAAAGACCTTTTTTTAACGTTATTTAACAAGTTAATTGCACAGTAGATAAAATCCAGGTGAATCTTACATACGATCTGTTGAATTAAATTTAGTTTGAACTGTAAGCTAATGGCGTCAAATCAAAACCATGAGCAAAAGTCATGAGAGATCAGTGGAAGCCAATACTAAGCACATGCTCAAACAAACAAATAGGGGATGCGAGTGCTTGCACAGCCAGATGGTTCGAGCATGCACGTTTGCATGCGGAGGTCATCGGAATGTAGAAAATACGAGAGAGAGCACGACTCTTAATCCCATCGGCAGAGCCGCATTCCCATAATGGGAAATTAATAACATGAGCATGATTTCAGATTAAACAGAGCAGTTAGGACCATTAGATCACTTTCATCGCTGGCATTAGGGCAGTGGATCAGGGATTTTCCTCCAACACAAATCCTGCAAAGTAGGTCAGTGTCTATTGAGTATTAGCACCATGGCTGTGATCCTGTTGTTTTAGCTTTAGGACAAGGAATTAACCCTTGGGATGGCTGAACAGGATAGGGCAGGGGTTATTTGAAGGGTAAATTGAGGGGATAGAATGGAGGGCATGATTGGATCAGCCCCCCAGTCACAAGGATGAACGTAGTCAAATGTAACAAGGCCTAAACCTTTAATGAAAAGAGGGTGTGCATGTGTTAGAAGTAGTTTCTCCCACATTAGATCTTCTTTATCGCTAAGCCGCACTTCCAAGAACTAAAACAATCTACTTTTCTTTGGGTGAAGGAATAGTTCAGTGAAAAAGTCAATTCTTTCATTTACTCATGTGATTCTACAGTGTCCCCCCTTTATTGACATTCATTGTTGGGACTAAAACAGTTGAAACATTCTAAAAAATGAAGAAAAATAAAATGTCGAAGTCTTAACTTTTATCAGTAAGGTAAATTAGAATTATACGAAAGTATAGGGCTGCTACCAATCAAATGCATCAACAATATCCGTCTTCCCATAGCAGAGGAAACAGAATTGTGTACATTTACACAGCTCAGAGGTGTCATGAATGCATTGACACAGCAACATTACAGATGCTTTAGAAATCATTCTAATAAGCTAATTTGAATTGGTTTGTTTGTGAGTGATTCCTTTAAACAATTGGTTCTTATAGAGGCTTTCAGCACTTAGTTGTCTTTTAACTTTAAGGACACTTACTGTACTTTGGGTAAGTGATTTCACACCTCTCCAGCACTCCCCTTCTGGTCTAATCCGGGACAGGATATTAGACTGGAAACGGTGGGAACTCTCACAGGAAATGCAGCACTGTGGGAGGGTGGGACGTTCTTGTTGGATTACGTGCATAGTTTATGACACATGCGCCACGCCTGTGCCCGGTTATTTCCACCTGACTTATTGGACCAAGATACGCTGGATCGAGGCAAGATGGCGACGAGTGGAAGGCGACACATGTAGGTGGGATATGTACACTTTATCAAGGGCTCAAATGACTTGACACGGCTCCAGGGACTCGGCTGCCTTGCAAAAGAATATTCAGCACACATACCAGAAGAACCAATTAAAATCAGTGTCTGTAATAACCACGTCCCGGAGTTGTCAGTGACAAAGATCATGAACAGAGGTCAAGGCCCTCTCAGATTAGTGGGGCTTGTTGTGCTTGGGTAGCTGTGGGCCCTGCAGGGGAACAGGGACACTGGCAGCTCCTGTCAGATACCTGCGGAAATTAGCTAGGACCCTGATGGACTTCCACATGGAGACTTGTCTTTGTATCTAACTAAAGAGGAGGTTACAGTATATTCAGCTTGTTGTAGCATGTATTCTTGTCTCAGAGTAACAAGCATTTTCTAATAGATTTTGATTGATAAAGTGTTTCTTTTTTACCATGTTTGAAGGAAGTGAATAGACTGGTGTTTCAAGGATAGATCTCAGAAAATGGACATTGGGTGAATAGTGGCATATGACAAAGAATGACATCAGTATCAGTGTTATCAGGCAGGTCTGAATAGGAGGAGTAGATGTATGCAAAATTGTGCCTAATGGAGCAGATATAATAGATGGGGAAATTCCTATTAATGACACATCAGCAACCTCCACTCTGGGCTGATCGCACACACAGTAATGTCATTAGCTCTGGTATGCAGGTTTCTGGGAAGAGAGAGTGCTGTAGTCTTCCTTTGAGAGAATGGAGTCTGGCACATGGGAAAAGAACCAGAGCAAAAGGCAAAGGATAGCGAAGGCCATTGCATTGAAAGACTTTTCATAAAGGACTTTTTGAAGAGTGGGGACTCTACAGGGAGCCACAAGCCTGGACTCAGTATTTGAGCCTCTTGCATTTTGCCTCTGAAAGAGAGAATTTGACTAAGCTCAGGGGTAATCTATGATGTCATTAAAAGTGACAACATCTGCTTCATCTGATCTGATGCTACTTTGTCTCCCTATACCACCTCTTTAAGTGGCAGATCACTCCTCTGTCTGTCTCTATGTCATTTTCAGCAACTATTTAAAGGGTTAGTTCACCCAAAAATGAAAATTCTCCCAATATTTACTCACCCTCATGTTGTTCCAAACCTCTATGTGTTTATTTGTTCTGCTGAACACAAAGGAAGATATTTGGAAGAATGTTTTAATCAAACAGATCTCATTCCCCATTGACTACCATAGTATGTATTTTTCCTACTATGGTAGTCAATGGGGAATGAGATCTGTTTGATTAAAACATTCTTCTAAATATCTTCCGTTGTGTTCAGCAGAACAAATAAACACATAGAGGTTTGGAACAACATGAGGGTGAGTAAATACTGACAGAATTTTCATTTTTGGGTGAACTAACCCTTTAAATCTGTCTGTCTGTCATTTTCAGCAACTATGTAATTCTGTCTATCTGAATGTCTGTCATTTTCAGCAACTATGTAAGTCTCTGTCAGTAATGAGCTGAATAAACATGATAACAACACTATTGTTAAGTGTTTGCCAAAGTCAAACAATTGTCAAACTCAACAAGTGATAGCTCATATAATGACAGGACAGGAGTAAAAGCAGACTTAGATATTAGTTACTATGGCAACGTGAGCAGAGAAGAGTGTGTGTGTGAGTGTGGAAGAGAGATATGTCTCTCTGCAGTAGGACAATGACGCCAGCTGTGTGCATGATTGGCATCCCAATCTGTTTTGAGTGATGTGCCAGAGGAGAGGTGGGAATCCGGTGCAAATGACCTCTTTGACCTGTTCTCAAGTTCTTTCCACCATATTAGAGTCGTTCACTACAAACAGACTGCTTCGTGTTCATTATGTGCTGGTCTGCAGACTCTGTGTGCTTGTTTTTTTTATTTTTTATTTTATTCTATTTTTTTGTTTTATTCAATTCAATTTTTAAGGTCATTAATTAAAAACGCCAATTCTACTTTATTAAAACTTTCTTGAAAATTGTAAATGATCAATATAAAATGCCTCATCCTAAATTAGATTCTCGGAGTCTGCAGAATTTGTGATGTCAGATGGTAAGGTTAAGTTTTATATGACCTCGTGTCAGAGCAGCACAGTTGTTTACACTGCCATTATCGAGTCTTTCAATGGCTTTACACAGTAATAATTACAAAGAATCATAGGTGAAGGTCAAGGCTGTTACAAGAATACAGAAGATCAATCACACACTAAAGAAAGAAAGAAAGAGTAAAAACACGAATGAGAGAAAGAGTATAACAGCAGGCTTGAGTACCTGATGGGGTTTGCTCAGAGAAGTTACGAATAAGCTTGTGAAATATATGAAATCACTTGTCAGAAGGCTCAGGTCTGCATGGGTTTACAGTGGATAATATGATGCTAAATGGTTTAGTGGAAAAGCGGCAAGAGGTGAATGGCAAGCAGAACCCATGGTTGTCTCATTAGTTCTTAAACAGAAAGTGACCAAACCAAGTAGCACACGCTACAGAAATACATTCTGAAATACATTGCTTGAAAGGGTTTTATAATTTAGTTTCTCAGACAATTATCCTTAGATTTACAGAAGCTTGATATTAAATATAAACCATACTTTTTTATTTTAAGTTCAATGAAAAATTCATCCTTATTTAATTTTTTTTTTTGTATTTGTGTGAAAAGAAGAAGTCAGTGCTTTATTTTGCAATAGCAAGGGGAACAGCTCTTTTTAGTGCATCCATGCACTCACCTTTTCTGGCTGCAGAGGGCACTGAAGACACATGGCACCGTTAATTTAAGGCAAGCTCGTGATCTCTGGAGAAGTTGTGTGAAGAGATTTTAAAGAACGGTGCATTGAAGGGCATTAGATGATGCAGATTTTGACACTCTCAATGAAAGCTGTTGCTGACCAAAACATATTTATGTCTTAGGAACAAAAAGCAATATTTAATAGCAATAATAAAAAAGTGATAAATCATAAATTAAAATATGTTAATATTTTGGTTAAATATTTTTACAGTTTATCCATGATTTACTGAGTATATTCTTTTCATATCTTCCTAAATGAATCTGTAATATAGGACCTTTATTATAGACTTTTGCAAGGTGTGAAAAATGCTGATCATGTCAAAACAAAACTATTAGAGTTGATGTGAAATTACAGTCAAGTCTCTGCCAAAGCTGACACTGTTCTTATTTAGTTTCTCTTTGAGTCATTCTTTTGTGATGTGTCTGTTTTCTTACCAAAAGCCACTTCTTGTACTTGAGATTAAAGTACATATAAGCTTCAGATAGAGAACAGAATAGGAAAAAAAGAGATATACAAAGAGAAACTGCCAGCAATTTAAGAACGGATCTCAAGAAGCTTAAATCCCTCTAAGCCTGAGCCCAAGCAATTTTTCAGTCATGAACAGGCATTGCTGGACACACAGACCTCCAACACGCACACACACACACTTTACGCCTTTGCCATAATGTTTAGGATTAGGGCATTATGTTGATTGAATGAATAAAAGTTTCAAATGAACATGCCAAGTCAAAGAAACATGGATCCAGTTTTTGTTTCTGTATAATCCATGTATATGAGAATTTATTTATTTATTTTAGTTATTACTTGCCTGTACATTCTCACTGAAGAAACGGGTGCTTGACAAAACGCTTGATTAAAAGTTGTGTCTGTGTCAAAACGGGAGAATCTGATGTATAGCATTTAGCATGTTAAGCTGTTACTCTCTGTAATGACAGCCTATTTGAATGCACATATAAATGCCTGGGAGAAGTTTCCTCCATTCTTCTTGGCACAATGAGGGCTGCCTCAACAGTTCCTAATATATATTAATCTGGCACTCAGCACTTTGAAAAAGGGTTGTTGTGTCGTGTAATGAGCTGTTCGTATAGAGAAAGATATTAGACAAGCTTTGGTCGCCATGGCAATTTTCCAAGCAGTGTTTAAAACCATGTTTGGTAATTTATAAGAAGCCACGTCTGTAATTATTTTACATGCCTCCATCACCAAAAGGCCCATTTTTGTGCATAATTAGTCATTTGTCTTTTAGTATCTCCAAAATGTGCATATACTGTGCTATGCTAAAATGCGCCACTATATCATGTTAAGTTATAAATAATGCACTGGTGGAATTAATTAATTGTATATGTCTCCCCACCCCCCACAGATTCCTGGCAGTGTTTTACATTTCACCATGTCAGCAATTACTGATGCACTTTCTAAACAATGACATATCACATTCATTTCTTGAAGGTGTGCCAGCGTAGAAATCACTTAGTACTTAAAGGAGCCATTTTACGTGTGGAAAGCTGTAATGCACTTGTTACTTATGGATTTTGAAAGCATGCATATTCTTACAGTACATACCAGTACCCTGTACATACCAGACCATCACTGAATACTGATAGTTGTATGCATTTTTCTGACACCTGTACCAAGTTGGTAAGGAATTTAGTAGGGCTGGCACAATTCCTTAATTAGATTTGAGTACTCGATTAAAAAAAAAAAATCATTGATTCCTTGACTACTTTACTTGATTTAGTTATTATTGCCTCATTGTTATTATATGCATTTTAAGTAATTTTGAAGGCTATTGTTCGCCTTAGGTCTATTTTTATTGGCACAAGAAAAAAAAAACTACTCGATTAATCGTCAAGATAATCAACCCATTACTCGATTACCAATATAATCGTAAGTGACGGCCCTATAATTTAGTATAATTAATTAGTAAAAAATAGCAAATTTAAATACTAAATGTAGTTTCACTGATTATGATCTGTTTTATTAACACATATTGAATGTATGCCTTTAGGACTGACGGCAAATGTTCAGGTGTTGTGTAAATCAGAATGTGGCGTGGAGGGTGGCTGTAACACCATTGTAATTCCCTAATTGACACATGTATTGAACAGACCGGAGGGGTCTCATTAATCCTATGAAGAAAGTGACTGGTCACAACATAAGACATCTCAGATCAATCAAGATCACTTGGACCATTGACAAAAGTAATGATTTTCTCACCTTTTGTGAGTACTAGTTTTGAGCTGCCACCACCTGGGTGCTGAAGCACAGACCGAAAATGTACTGTATATACTATAGAAAGCATGTTTTATTCTGATCTGATAACTTGCAGATATGCAAGTATTTTAAAATAAAAATGAAAGAAAAAAAATAATAAATAAAATTTTTATAAAACCAGGGCTCCAGACTAACTTTTCCACTGATTGCACTGGTGCTACCAACTTTCTCAGTTGGTCGCACTTTGTTTTTTTTTTTTTTTTTTTGCTACATGCCATGGGATTAATCAATGCATGCTGATGAATAGTGGTTTTAATGGACCAAAGCTAGCAAAGGCTTTCTGGGTTGCAGCATAAATACCTGTAATATATTAATTATCTTTGCCAAATTTCAGGATCTATCTAATGAAATTTTAATTTTAACGTGTAATTGGCGCGTTTCACCATCAGTGTGCAATGCGCGTGACTTCTACGTTCATCAATAAATAAACTGCACGTCTCTTGCGGAAGAACACTGTAGCCGGAGCTACTTCTCTCCATTAATGTCTATGGTGAGTCACACAGGCATTGGGAAACTCCGCATCCGCATAAAATACTAATCGTGTATTTGCGCGTGCCTTACGAGGACTTACAAGGACATCCAAAAATACATAACAGCTACAAGTTTAGAATTTCACTGTGATTTTAACTTTAATTTTATGAATGTTATTTTATTCTATGTGCAGCACTGTGGTCAACCTTTGTTGCATTAATGTGCTCTATAAATAAATTGAACCTTGAACAAGTGTATGCACTATGCAGGCACTATTTACAGGATTTACCTTATTATACTTTATCGACACAAATTGATGTCAAACAGCCACCCACAAATAGTCTATAAATAGGCTGTCTTTGAGTTCACTTGAACAAATTACTCATCAGGCTACAGAAGAATACCATAATTCCTCCGTTCAATTAGGCCCAAGACATCGAGAGTCACACAGACCAATAACAACCCAGCCACAACACATAATTTGGAATAGCATGCCTTACCTTAACACAGAATGGATTTCAAGGACTTTGCGCACAGATCAATGGTCTCCAACGTTTATATTATTTCTACGAATCTTGAGTTAACATGTAGTTAATAAACATAATTGGAAAACCACACCTTGATGCTCATGACAAGAATAGCATGTATAGTTATCTTTATTGAAAGGTTTAAAGGGTTAAAGGTTTAGTTCACCTTAAATGACAATCAAGTTATCATTTACTGATTTACTGGTGTTGTTCTAATGCTGTGCCGTCAATTGTTTTTTTAGACCACAAATGGATTTTTTATTTTATAAATGTCCCACTCCGCCCAATCAATATAATGCCAGTGAACAGGGTGCAAACTCGGCTCCCCTTAATAAGACATGGGCTCCCCTGAAAACGTGATTCGTGAACCATTGGGGGGTCTCAAAAAATATTGACAATTTTTATTTTGACGTGCAATTTCAGTTTTGTGTATTTTGATCATCGTGGATTATTATGTGTAAAACAGCAAAAATATCATTAATTCATACGCGCATGCATGACGGCGATTTAAACCTAATAAGGTTTATTGACAGATGCTGGCATGTTGTTTACCGCTGGTCCTAATAATAATAATGATAATAGTAATAATTAAAGGTTGATTTAAATAAAAGTTATAATATTTAAATAATTTAAAGTAAGGGACTTACAAATGAATAAAAAAATAAATAAAAATGTACATTCGAATGCAAAAACAGTTCGTTGAAATTTTAGGTGTACTTCAGGCTGCCTTGTTTGTCGGACATGAGATGATTATCTCATGTCAAGATTATTTTCTGTGTTAATCAATGTAATGGCACAAATGCTGCCAAAACTAGAGCTTAACTTGTATTGAACTCGGATCACTCCTGCTCTCTGAGACACCAGTGATAACATCTTTTCAGGTACTACCAGATGGAAAAACCTGGTGTGACTAATTATTGTATATTTTCCTTTAATTATTGTCATTTATAACCAGCAAAAGAAAAACACCAGCAAAGCTTTGCAGAGTGGGAACAATGCCAGAATTCCAAATGAAGCGTTAGGATGGCCTTGACTCGGCCCCTTAACCAGCCCCTTCTGATGCCAGTGTGCGACTACAGTGGATCGTTACGAGGAATCGATGCATTGCAAGGCGGGCTGTTGAACTGCCATGTCTTTACACAATAGTGTTATATTTTATGTGCTGGCAGGGATTATTTAGTGTGATGTTATTCAAGAATTATGCCAAGAGGTGTTTTAAGTGTATCAGCAACAATAGCACCTTTCAATGAAACATTCTCTAGTGCTCATTACTCTGACTAAACAAGCCAACAGTCGTGATCCAAGTCTGCAACTACAAATGGCCATTTAATAGACCACAGTGGTAAAAAAATAACTCTTGAAAATGACCTTTAAATAAATCACAGAGACTCAAAACAGTATGGTTTGCTACAACAATTAAAGCTATAACATACACATTTCTTTCTCAAGCATGCAAATAAAAAATGCATTAGTAAACAAATCTGTGATGATTTGGAGACAGTACATTTAAGTAATTTTTAAACTTGACAGGAATTGACAGAAATGACTGGAAGAAGGGCTTGCCAACACTTGAACAACATATGCTTGTTGTTCTGAAATGGGTAAAAGTGCCTTGTGAGCTATTTTTCTTTAAATATCGGAGTTACATTTTGCTTACTATTCTTACTTTAGTACATCTTTTGTATTTTCGGGTTCAATTTTATTCATTTTTTTTTGTGTGGAGAATTAAACACACTTTCGTCTATCTTTTTTTTTCTTTTATAAATAAGCGATGTTGTCTTTGATGGCTGCTCAACAAAGAAGGAGCTGTCTTCAGCTGTAACCTCTACACACCGGAGTCTGGAACATGACACATGTCAGGCTATGATAAATGGTGCAGAGTCCCAGTAATTTCACCAGGAATGCCCTTGAGATGCCCAAGACCCTGATCGGAAATGTTATTGTTGAATTAAACCATAGAAAGAAATTCCCCCACCACCGACATGGACAGAAACACACATAACAGAAAAAGAAAAGGACAAAATGTAATAAACCTCTCTTATGCGTATGTGCATGAGTTATGCTAGAGTGGTCATCCATCTTTTCTACATTCTTTATGCAGTTTTGTTCTTTTGGTTAAACTGAGATGCAACTTAATAATCGTATGACAAATGGCATTTTACGAGTGTGTGGTTAAATTGGCACTATCATATTAGCTTCCCCCAGAATCTGCTTTCCTCAGATACTATACAGTATGTCTGTTGTACAGATTTCCCCCCAGAAGTTCAACTGGGGTACATGAACTCTTCCACCCTGAGTACAAGTTATTTTGCAGTGAAATGTCTTCCAGATATTTCCTCACACTTTAATTAGAATTAAACACTTACAAACCTCAGTGATTGCACTGCTGTGAAATTACATTATGAGCTCAAACTCACTGGGGGAAAAAAAAAAAACTCAAGCCAAACCATGAAAAAAAAAAGGCCTGAAATAATCACCAGAGCGGTCCAGTTTTACAGTAATAACCTTTCTCTTCTATTTGCAACGTTTTGGCTGGCAATTACTCCAAAAAATAATGCTAAGCACCCCTCTTTCGTTGTCCCTTCCGTCCTTTGACAAATAGGGCGTCCGGGCCTTTTAATTGGAATGGAAGGCATTGCAGATCTATTAGGGCAGGGCTGTAGAAACGGATGAGGCCGTCAGTGAGCACGGCAGGGAGCGGCAAAGCGAAGTCCCCCATCGCCCAGCTCTATCCATAACTGCCCGCGCATGCCACATGCTTCTGCTGTCAGATGTGCAGTGCCATGCCGGCCCCCAGGGGCAGCACACGAGTTCCCTGGCCAATGCAGAGCTTCAACCTCACATTGGCACTGCTTGGCTTTTCCCAATTTAGAACACCTTCAGCACTACAAGGACTCGACTGCGCTGCTATGGGGAAGCCTTTCACCCCTGAAAATGAAGCTTTTGGTCGTCACAATGGCGATAAATCAGACTAAATGTTTGAGTGGCATATTGTTTATATCAGCAGTAAGTTCACAATTGAAAATGGAATAGAATAGAAAAGGGATTTTATGTTTGCACTTTTGACACGTGAAACGTAAGTGAATTTTTCAATACAAAAATGATCATTTATAATAAGTATACATACAAAATCTAAATAACAAAGCGAAATAAGATCTTTTTTTCTTATTCTTTTTTTTTTGTCCATCAAGCGCTTTGTGTCCTTCAATTAAGGGTTTTTGGCATCTTCATTAAGTCAGTTCTCTATTGTAAGAGCGCTATATTTTAATTGGTGGAAACTGACTGTATTAAACTGCCATTTATTTTTAAAGCGAGTGATTTCCCATCCACTCGTACAGCGTAGTGTGCAAACTTTTAAATGATCAACTTTCCACAATTAATGAACTCATTGTGGGCTGCTGGGAGGATAGAGTTACACACATATCTAGATGGATAGATAATCTTACAAAGTCCATTCCCATGGTTGTTATCTGACCAAAATTAATGTGTTTTCATGATATTGAGTTGTAAAAAGCATGTAGGTTGGATAATCTATTGATGATTGAGTGTCGCACTCTGGATGTACAATACATGTGGAATTTGTTTCCTTGATGACTTGATATGTTTGAAATGGTTATGCAATGCAATGCATAACGTGTTTTCAAATCCCACATAGTTAAATGTACATATTTTCATTTATTGCAGGCTCATTTTATTGCGTTTAGATTGTGATCTACTGTACTTGGCCTGTACAGTAAGTAATTTTACTTAACATCCATCCCTCAACAATTTTGCATTTTAACTAGCGAAGCGAATAGACCGATGGATAGCAGCAGAAATAGGATGTTATGGTCAATGGTGTTGACAGAAGTTGAGCTTAGGGATCTAAATTTGGTTTTGACATTCGTCCCAATGGAACAGTCCCAGTTCTCCCTATAGCCTTCCCATCCATGTGTCTGTGGCCAATGAGATTATATGTCTTTCGATCTATTTTGCGTCCCTGTGGTTAACGGCTCATCATGAAGTGTTCTTGACAGTCCTATGGATGTTGTTGTTGACGGTTCATCCCATTACCGGCCATTTGGACCTTTGAGCCGATCATTAGATGACACGTGATCAATGATTAGTTTGTGGCGATACAGTCTTTGTTTTTGGACAAGATATGAAGCCAGTCTAAGATGTGTTTGGTGAATGAACGAAAATAAATCCCTTGTTTTCACTGCGGTCGTTCAGCTGGCTGCCTTCAATTTTATACCTGCAAAGTTTCAATCTAGCTTTCACCCACCTCCTTTAACATTTAGCTTCCCCCAGCCTCCTCTGCCTGCCTTTTCTCTCTTTTCAGGATTACTCTCGGAGACCGCTCTTGTGCTGTTATTTTCAACCCTGGGTGGACTGGGGCTTTGGTATGTGTTCTGGAAATACTTCAAAGAAAAGCAAAAAGGCAGCAATTTTCTGCTTGAATATCCCTCTGACTAAATCCATTGATCATCCTTGGGGTTCCTGAGAAGAGAGGGAGTGAGATGGAGAGGCATGTTTTATCCTCTAATAACTCCTACCTTCACCCCTTTCTGCCTTGCCGTTGTTGTGTTGTTGTTGGTCGCACCTCTGCTCTATTCCTTAGAGAGCCAGTGAGATTGAAGTTATTTTATGCTTCAGCTCCCCGGGCCCCAATTTGAAAACTCTGCGTGTCAGTTTTTCGCACGTTGCTGTCATATGGCAAGGAGTGGGCTTTTCTTTTTCTATTCTAACCTTTTTCTTCTGAAGGCATCTGGAGGAGGATTCTTCAGAATGTGACATGTAGGTCAAGTTAAAGAGAGCCAACTTTGAGTTCAGAGGTGCTATTGCAAATGGTCATGGAATATACTAAGAACAATATTTATGCACTCCAGCTCCAGCGTTGTATTCCACCTTTATTGACCTCATTTGACAATCGGACCGGTCTGTTTACTTATCCGAGCCTTAATCAGGTTCCAGCCGCTATTGTCCACATGGTTGGTTGATAGCGCATTAGAACCCTGTAAAAACATTATTAGGAGTGTTTCCAAAGTTTTAAAGGTCACTAAAGCCAAAGATCGTTATCTTTGAAATGAATGGATGTCAAAATTCCTGTATTACCTTGGAAGCAGATGGAAGGAGAGCCTCCCTTGGCCGAGCTCTGAACACGGTTACATAGTGACATGAAATGACACATAAATAATCTGCATCCAAAGTGTTGACTAATGAACACGGGAAATGCACGGAACCCCTCCAAGCGCCGCTCCTTCCAAGAAATAACCGCCGTCACAAATGATTGAGATTACAAGATTAGCCCCCTTGTTCTTTTCCATTGAGCTATGAAAGCACTGCAGTGACGTTTTAGAGGGTTTCAAGGTTACCTCGTCTATCTCTTTTTCTTACTAGCTTTGCCTTGACAAGCTTGGGTGAAGGATGGGGGTGGGGGTGGGGAGAAATGTGGAGTGAGGGTGAATGGGTCATACAGTTGCCAGGGTCATAAGCCAATCCTAGTCGGGTTGGGAGGCTGGCACTGGCACCTCTCAGACACCTCTCCTCACCTGCCAACATGCGTGGTCTCCAACAGACTCCGTAAACGGCAGCTAATTGGGAGGTGATGACAGACTAGCTGGGCTCAATTTGCAGTGCTTTGGAGACAACCCATTCCCTCTTGCTCTGAAGCTCAACAGAGCCCTGCCCGTACACAAGACACTGAGATCACCTCTACAGTAACTGTCTTGCTCCTAACCTCATCATTTGTTGCACTAAATGAGGAGGAGCACATAGTAAATACTTTAATAACATATTACTTTATTTTTACATTTAGCTAATTGCATATATTGCATATACTGCATATATTAAACTAATCTTTTTAAGGCAAGGTTAGTTCATTAGTTCAAATCAAATGGCTTAAAGGGTTAGTTCACCCAAAAATGAAAATTAAGTTATTAATTACTCACCCCAATGCTGTACCAAACCTGTAAGACATTCGTCTTACGTTCGTTCGTCTTCGGAACACAAATGAAGATATTTTTGATTAAATTTGAGAGGTGGATCACTGCTACATACAGTAGGCTGCCTAAGGGATCGAAACTTGACGGCCCAGAAACTCAATGAAGAAAATGTTTAAATATTCCATGTGACAACAGTGGCTCAAGTATAAGTTTATCAAGCGACAAGAATACTTTTTGTGAGAAAAAACAAACAAAAATAACGACTCTCAAATTTAATCAAAAATAATCCCAAATCTTCATTTGTGTTCCGAAGGCGAACAAAGGTCTTACGGGGTTGGTACAGCATGGGGGTGAGTAATTAATGACTTAATTTTCATTTTTGGGTGAACTATCCCTTTAAATTTTTTGTCCGTCATGAAAATACTTTATTACTTTATTTGTTTCTGCAATTTTTTGCAAATCATTTTGTACATTTTTTTAAAAGGCTTTAATATTTTTTTTTTCATTGTACAAAACCATCATGAATACAAAGATAATATCCTGAGCTATAAAGTACTGAACAAAAACCTCACACTGATTGAGCTGTTTCAGATTAATCAGTTTGCCTAGAGTTCATTTTTGCCATCTCATCCCAATGTGTTTGTCATGTTTTTGAATTGATGGAGGCTGCCCTTGCTCTCAGAGCTTGCTGTGTTTATGAGCTGAATACGCCAATAGAGAGGATCAATACCTTCCAACCGTGTCTTATAAAATACCCAGGAGTAATTAAGCGTGAGCACCGGAGCGCTTCCATTGAAATGTTAATGACAGAGCTGAACGGTATAGTGTTCCAGGCCATAGGAGCAGCTTATGCATGACCGTCTTAAAACTGAGCTTTATGTTGCATTTGTTTCTGCCGTGAGAAATCGAAAGGAATGTTTGGCTAAATAAACTTCTTTTAATTTAACACAAATCTATGAGATTGTATTTAAGCATTTTGCTTTTGTCTAAGGAGCCTTGTGACTGTGAACTGTTACTGTGAGCAATAAAGTGTTTCCTCATGTGTGGTTGGCAAATAATAACAGGGAAACAAAGTGAGACAGTTGTGTTAAACCACAAATCACCTAACCTCCTCGCCTGTGGGTTGTTTCGGGTTGGTTAGCATGAATATTCACAGTCCTGTGTATCATCCTCCTCGCTTCATGGGTGAACCCATCCTCCAACTTCCCCTTTTCAAACATGAGCAAATTTACGCCACGCTAATAACTTTCTTTCTCCACTGCTTGATTGCTGAAGCTTGAGCCTTGACACTTGTGATGCACTCTGCCAAGAACATTAAGTATCCAAAAGTGATAAAGCTTCAATTTGCTAGACCATTAGACTAATTACTGCAATAATTAAGTAACTACTTGATTAGAACTAATGGGTACCTAATTATCCAGGAAGGAAGGATCAGGTGGTAATTAATAGAGTCAAGCTGATGTCTTATGACTTACCGTCCCTGGTTACCAGACATTAGGGAATGAGAATGGTAAAAACAAACATCACCACTCCAGTGTTTGTTTAGACCCCTGTAGGAAACAATCTGTTTGTGTGGTTTTGTGCAGAGTGTGGGTGAAATGACAGGTAAACTGCATTTACTGATGATCATACTGGTGTCCATTTGTAAACTCACTTCATCTAATGTTCTGTGCTTGGGTGTGTTAAGTTATTTTTGGAGGGTATGGATCCTTTCCTGGCTGTGATATCCCAAAAAAAACCAAGTATAAGCAAGTGGAAAAATATCTACAAATTAAGATATTTATATTTAAAACAAGTCTTAGCATTTTATGCCGTGTTGCTTCTCAAGTCAATTTATCTTGTGTTTTTATCTGATGTTTAGACAGAAAAACAAGTAAAAAAAGGCTAATTAAAACCTCATTAAGAATATTTTTTTTTGCAGTTTAGTGGTTGGTGGAATAAATGTCTGTGAAAGAGCAGTTTTCTAAATTTAGCAATGTCATTTTTTCAACTGAGACATAATTCATACATTTATTTACTCATTTATTTACCCGCTACTCCTTCAGATGCCGTGAGAAATAAGCATTAGTCACTTAGCATGGTTATCACTCAAAATCACTTCATCTGATTGGATGACCTTTCAGTTCTGCTATGTATAAACTTTATCGTTATACGTAAACTTTTAACTTCTCAGTGACTCAGAGAATTCTCCCACGTTTTCAATCCCACATACCTTCTGAGTTGAATGAATAATTCAACTTATGCTGTAATCACATCTCATGATACAGATATTTAGGACATCTCAGACATAAAAAGAGATGGATGGGGAAAAATCTAAAATTTATGGAATTAGAGAATTAGCATAAAGAGTATTATCTAAACATAAGGCATTAAGCTGGGGTGCTGAAAGGTCATTAAAATTTAAGTGGATTGAATACAAAAAACTTAGACATGATCCATCAATCAGTCAATCCGTCTGTTATTCTATGTATAATTGCTATAAGACGGGCTGCTGCCGCCGAGGCCTCTCGTCATATGTAATATGCATGACTGTGAATGCAAGCCAAAGAGAAACCTGAAGCTTTTTGATGTATAGGACCTTTATTAATGTTTGAATAATATGTGCCTGGAGGGAAGGCTATAAATTAGAATTGAGAATTGAGATATAAATTTTTATGAGGAACCCCTCGTACATTTCCATTATGTATTTAAAAATGAAAGAATTGCCTTGATTCTGATTGAGTCCTAAAACTGTGAAAACACACAGAGCTGACGGCCAAGGGGGGAAGAGTCAATTCCTAAAGTGCTGACTTTTGCACATTACTCTGACAAGTCTTTCATTATTTACACCTTTGATAAATTACTCAAAATCAGTAAACAAAGGGCTGTTGTTAATGGTCCATCAACATCCATTTACTATAGCAAGTGAATGTAGTGTGTACGCTTCTTGCAGACGACTTCTTTGGAAAATCTCACTCAGGTTACATTATGGGTCAGGGAAGGAAAGTTCAGAGGCTCTCTAAAGTACAACAGGTGATTTCCCTTTTGACTTTCCTCAGCATATTATTGACTCGCATTAATAGAGTGGCCTTTGAGCAGTGATTAGCTGGGCGTGAAGTCACATCAGCAATTCATCAATGCACTGTATAGACCCTGGATTGAGCCATATTATCCGTTCAGCCATTTCTGAGCTCTGCCCTAATCAAAGGGAAGCAGGTAATACCCCATAATCAGTCTGGCTACTGCTTCTCTCCCCGGACCGAGTCTAATAAGAGGAAACGGGATTAGGAAGCATACTGATCTCACCTTTCCAATGATAAAAGTGGGACTCTGTTCTTAGTCAACGGGGACTGTGTTTTTTTTTGCACTAACATTTTACTTTGTTCCAAAATCTACTGAGTCTCTTTAGAGAAGGCAGTTCCAGAATGCATTGTGATGTAAAAAAAAAAAAATCCAAGATGGCTGACAGGGTAAGAGAAGTGTTGATTAGAAGTAATAAATAACCTTATTTGTAGAGTTTGCAATTAAGTTTCTCAACTTCAACTTGCAATGGAGTAGAGATTGCAGTTTCTCTCTTCAGTTGAGATTTTGGCTTCTAAAGATTATGACAACAAGATAATCAAGATAAAACAATGATCGCCATATTTCACTTCACAATGTTGTTAATCTCAATATTGACCAAAATAATTAATTATAATGTATACAATATTATTGAGATATTTTCATTCATTTTAAAGTTTTAGAAATTGAATTGGTTTTGTTTTTCCTTTTATTATTTTCCCTTTTATTTAGTTTTAATTGATTGGCAAGCAAAATCATTTTTTTTTTGTATTTTATCTAAAGTTTATTTAATTGAATGTAACCTTTTTTTAATGGTTTTAGTTACCTGTAGTATATCCTGCATATACAC